>NW_008594261.1:575-4644 GCF_000691845.1 Merops nubicus | reverse complement strand
CCCGCCCACACACACACCCCCCAAAACACCAAACCCACACCCAACCAAAAAAAAACCCAACACACCAACCAAAAACCACCACCACAGATGGTGACTTTTCCAGAAGCGATTCAGCAGTTTTGGAACTGCATACTAGTCTTCTAATGCAAAATAGGGTTACACACACAGATACCTAGAAAGATTTCTTGCCCAGAAAAGTAAGTAGTTCTCACATCTAATTAAGAAAAGAATTCTGTCCGTACTTGCAACAAGGAGAGGTCACAGTAGCATTCAGCATTATAATGACAACAGAACGTCACTAGTTGCCAGGCTCAACCATCTTCAAAAACCTGTACCTGCATCAGTGAGCCTCTTCACCAGCTGAGCAACAGTTGATCTCTTCTGGCCAATTGCAACATAAATACAGTACAGCTTCTTTTTCTCATCCGTTCCATCATTAAAACGTTTCTGATTGATTATTGTGTCAATTGCAATTGAAGTTTTCCTGTATAACACAGAGGTTGGTAAAGTAAGCTGCTTACAATTCTCCCAATCTCTACACAGTTCTGTGTTCAGCTTTGTACATTGGCACATGCTGCACTTGAGTTTCTGTTTAAGGAAACATTTTTAGCTTGGGCATTTAACTTACCCAGTCTGCCTGTCACCAATGATCAGCTCACGCTGTCCACGACCAATTGGCACCAAGCTGTCCACAGCCTTAATACCAGTCTGCATAGGTTCACGCACAGAGATTCTGGGAATGATCCCAGGGGCCTTTAAGCCAACTCTTCTACGAGTCTTAGACGTAACAGGACCCTTACAAGAGAGGAAAAAACCTGTTGCAGTCTGTATCACAGATACAAGCAGATGTAGTAAACACCTAGTAATGCTTACCTTCCCGTCAATTGGATTGCCTAGGGCATCTACAACACGGCCCAGCAGCTCTTCCCCAACTGGAACATCCACAATGGCGCCAGTCCTCTTCACAACATCACCTTCCTTGATTAGTCTGTCATTGCCAAACACGACAACACCAACATTGTCTGGCTCCAAATTCAAGGACATACCCTAGGACAAAGAAAACCTCAATCTTATTTGTAATAATAGGCTATGTTCTGCTTTTATGTACAATGCACACATGTTGTTTCGTACTGGTTAGAGAATCTGCCTAAGCCTTCAGCTTACTACATAATTATACTTGCAGCAGTCTACCATTCAGTCATTTATTTATCTAAAAAAAGAACAAAAAGGATAAGCAGGGTTCAAATACAACATTTCTCTCTTGCCTAGGGACTGGACAAGGGAAAAGCACTGGCTTCTTCTCTGCCTAAAGTGAGTTAGGTCATTAAAAATACTGGAAGAGCTGTTGCAATACTGTCAAAACAGTCAAGACAGGTTTTTAACTCTGGTCTACTCCCAGGACTATAACAAGTCAGCAAACCTGCATACTGTATTGGAGCATAGAGGCTATTATTCAACAAGTGAACAGAAAAGCCAGCCTGAAACCAAATAAAACAAAATCCAATGCTAGATTAGTTCTTATACCTCCTAGATGAAGACAAATAAAGCTCAAATGTTGGCAAAGAACCAAATATCAATAATGAAAGCAAAGTGTTACAAATTCAAAGAATATTTGCTTTTTGTATCATTATTTCAACTAGTTACTACATATTAAAGTTACAATAAAGTCTGTAAGAGGTCCATACAGGTACCACCAAGCATAGTTTCATGTTCTTAAAAATGTCTTCTTTATATTTCAAGGCTAAACAAACTGCTTTAGTGAAAGTTTACCTTCAGTCCAGAAGAGAATTCAACCATTTCTTCAGCTTGGACATTTCTTAGGCCATACACACGGGCAATACCATCCCCAATTGAGAGCACACGACCAGTCTCCTCAAGTTCAGCAGAGGTGTCAGCTCCCAAAATACGTTCCTCAAGAATAGACGATACCTCAGCAGTACCTGGAAAGAGATGTTTCAAACCAGATTTAGCACATTAAGGCACAGTATGAATTCAGTAAGCTTGTCTTGAATTCACAAACCAAGGTACCCTTTCTCAGGTACGCCACAAGGTTTAGCAAGCAACACTCTCCCTTACATAGTATGCATAAGATAAATAACAGTTTCTGTATTCATAGCCAATAAAAGCAGCTTCACCTCATCATTACAATCCATCTTCAATTAAAGCATTGAAGGCTGTTAGGAAACAGCAAATAACACCGTGAAACTTATTTCTTAATAACGCCTTTTATAATGCTAAACCACTTCAAAAATTGTACATGAACCACTACCAAAAACACAGCTCTGTGGTGCAGTTGCTTTCTCTAAACACCAAAACATCAGTAGCAAAAAACTCTCAAGGACATAAGTTCAAGCCAAAGCAGGCCTGGGAAAGTCACCTGTTCCTTCATACTGTTACAAACAAGACAGGAAATTGGAAGTTCAGGCTTTTTTTCCCCCCCCAAATAATTATAGACCAAATCAAAGCCTCACGAGGCAAGCAAGCTGTGTAAGCCAACTGACATGCGACCACTCCTTTGGTTTAGGCATAATATGAATAGTCATTAAAATGAAGTCTCCTAGATGTGGCTATGTAGCAAATAGTTCGCTGTTAAATACTGTCAGTAGATAAATGCCCTCAAGTGTTTTGTCAACTGACACACACATCCCTCACCCTCAGAACTCAAGTCCCTTATTTGATAGAGCAAGTTCTTAAGTTGCATTCTTATATGAAGACCTTTCTCAGACTCACCAGTTTTCTGAAAGCGTGCTTTAGAGGCATGGACGTTTCTTATAGCAACAAATGCTGCACCCAGGGTATTTCTGGAAATCTAAACCAAGTAATTGTTTCAGTAACAGTGAGAGTTCTTCAATCGTTAAAAAAGTTAAAAGATAACACATAGAAATTTTAAATCATGAGACACATTAAATGTATAAGATCAGTTTTGAGTTGAACTCCACAACACTCCATTCACAAGCTGTAGTTATGGAACCAAATCCAGCACTACTAAGCAAGTATAGATGGTAAAGTAGATTAAATCTAAAGGAGATTACTCTAAATTATTCGTTACATTTTTCTGCTTTACATTGATGTCACCATCACAGCACCACAGCAGCTCCCAAAGCAACACCTCCTCTTGTTTGCAACCTTTGCGCCAAACATAAGCTTAGGGCATAAAGAAATCAGTGTACCCCCTCACAGTTCTGCACAAGGGAGAAATAAGATTGTGTCTTCTAAGGGTTGACCTTTCTAAGAAAAATCTAACTGCAAAATTTCTGAAGTATAACTAGAACATATACAACAGCAGAAAATAAAAAAAATCTTTGATAACGAATGCATTAAAAGATTACAATCCCACATCCCAAGCAAAGCTCTCGCAGTTCAGTCCCATGCAGCGTTAATGCTATTTCTCTGAAAGCCTGGGCAAGCCTCTCCTCCGTTCACCTTCAGAAGGGACACCTGCCAGGAACGAGTCCTGACAGATCTTTGCACCCTTGCTCTCCTTACAAATACAGGGGGGGGAAAATACCACCTGGCAAAGGCCCGCAGCTCAAATCCCTAACCCTGACTGAGATCTATCATGCATTAACCTGAACCCCAACAGCGCCAATCCGCATCTCAGGTGAAGAACACCCCATCCCCTAGACCTTCCTCATCTCCCAGGTGAGGGCACTTCCGCTCAGCGGGGAACGGGCCTCGCTGTCACGCAGCGCTGGGATGAGCCCCGTACACGCACCCTGCCCCAGACTCCCGAGAACGGGAGACCATGACCCCTCAATGTCACTACTGTCCCTCAATATCACCACGGCTCCCAAAACGGCACAAAAGGGCCGGCGCCAGCCGCCCCTCCGATCGCCCCAGGGAGAAGAGAGTTTACTCACCAGGCCAACTTGCCGCGGCAGGAAGCGGGCGAGGGCAACAACCACGCGGGCAAAGAGCATGGCTGCAGCTCCTCTGGAAAAGACTGAAACAGACGGGAGATAGCTACTAGCTCCACACTCGCTCCTCAAAATGGCGGCGGTGCATTCCGCCCCTTTTGGAGGCGAGACCACGCCCCCAGCGAGGGGCGGGGAAAGGCCTAGAAGTGTTT
>NW_008594261.1:0-254 GCF_000691845.1 Merops nubicus | reverse complement strand
CCTTTCCCGGAGCTGCGCCTGTCCATACTGGCCCATAGCAGCTGCTGCTGGTAGAAGAAAAGCATAGCAGAGGAGCACTGGTATCTTGCCTCCACTCTGGAAACAGGGGCAAAAAAATGCACCACTGCATTGGTTTTCCTTATGGATACTATAGAGAAGCTTAATTCTTTTTGTCCTGACTACTGCTATCTGAAACCACCACCTCCTCCCTGCCTTCCATCACAGCTCAGCTGACGTACGGAAACAGACTCTAT
>NW_008594260.1:0-24626 GCF_000691845.1 Merops nubicus | reverse complement strand
GAGTCTATGATACAAAACTCAGAGAAGGGAAGGGAACAAATGTCCCATTTGCTCCCCAAAATGGGTGGGGAGTCCCCTCTCTCAGCCATACACATCCTATTAGAAGACCTCTGGCTCTGCATCTCTCTCTGTGGTGTTTTCAGCTATTTCCCCCCCACTTTGGACACCAAGTACTGCTTCTGAAGGTATTACTGCAGCCCAACTTTGAACCACTTTTCACCTGGGCTCCAATTCATTGTTTTTCCCCTACAAGACCAGAACCACCCAAATCTCAGCCCCGAAGGGAGGAGAGGAGGACTCTCCACGTCAATATTTCAGCAGCTTTTGGGGTGCAAGCTTAATTCCAGGGCAATCTACCTCATCTGGGTCGGACAGTTTGAATTCCCAGCCGTCGCCTGTCCAGCTGATGAAGGACTGACAGGACTTGTCAGTGAGAAGTTCCAGCAGTAATTGCCACAGCTGGATGGGTCCACTGCCTAGAAAGACAAAGGAAAGAGGAGATATTAACACCAGGAGAAGCACAGCCCCTTCTGTCCCAGAGGAGGAAAAAAAATCACATGCCAACAGTGCTCACTGGGGAAAAAAACAACCTTCTACTATTAAAAAAAACCCCTGAGCAGCCACAGGGCAAGATCTGGGCTGAGATGCCAGCTCAGGAGTTCAATCCCTCAGGTAAAAGGGTTTCCTATTTGCAGCAAGAGTTGAATATTCATGTGCTGGAGTGCTTTACTTGGAGTTACATAAATAGGATTATTTTTCTGGCACCCAAAAGAGCAGAGGAGTCATTGTCTTGGCACAAGATCCCCACGGTTCCCTCCGTGCCAAAAAAGCTGCTGGCCACTGTGTGAACTCCAGCAGACTCCTGCTTCCCGACCTTGACTCTTTGCTCCTTTGCTGTTTACCCAGATAAAGGGTTGGGGAGGGAAGGGGGGACACCCAGGTATGAAAATTCTTTGGCCTCTTTCCAGGGCGTGTTGCTGCAGGAATGGGCCACGCTGGCTCGCAGAGCTCAGCCAGGGGAGGGTTGGAGCTGGTGGATCTCCCCATCATGGGCTTGGCATGGTGCTTGAGCAAACCTCCCTGTGGCTGCTGGCTCCCCTAACCCAGCCTGAGGGGCACCAGCATCTTGCACCACCTACATTCAGCCTCTCCTTACAACATCACCATCACCATCATCACATCAGCTTCTCCTGGGTGCTAATTTTGGCCACCAGCAGTTTGCCTGGGGGTCCAGAGCTAGACACGTCTAACCTGCAGCTCCCCACGGAGAGCCTTAGGCTCCTCAGCCCGGTTTTGGCTGGATGAATGGTGATACACAGAGTGATTTCGAAATCCTTATCTCTTCTTTGTGCTTTCCTCTCAGTCAAAGGTAGGGGAGGAGCCCTCGAGCCCCAGAAAAAAAAAAATCTCTTTGATGAGCAATTTCCAAACGCGGCCGCACCCAAAATATTGCACTTAGCTCTGGGCAACGTGTTTTTCAGGAGAGGTTTTGCCAGGGTTTAAAGGCACCTTGGAATAATTCACCAGTCAGAAGAATGACAATACTCCTAATAATAAACAGAGCCAGAGCTTAGAGGAAATGATTTATCACCCAAAGAATTGCTCGGGCTGGATTAGGACGTCGGGCTGGGGTAAATCCGCCCGCTGACAGCAATGAGCACAAGCTTCAAGCAGGGAAAGTTGAAAAAAACCAAGAGTTATGTCCTCAAAGGGCTGGAGAAGAGCCTGTTTGCTGGGATGACAATGAAGCCTGTCTGCAGGACAACCTGCCAAGGAAGGAGAGGGTTGTTCCCCCAATTCCACGAGGTTTTCAATGACTCCAGAGCTGCCGGGGAGGAGGAAATGAGAAAGTTGGCTCTGGGACAAGGGAATCGCTCTGCCCCATCCAGCCCTCCCCACATTGTTTCCCTCCTGATATCCTTCAGGAACTGCTCCAGGGGTTTGGAGGCCTGGGGTTCATCGCAGAGCCAAAGGCAGGGAGCTCACAGCATCTCTCTGCTTCTAAAGGAGGAGATGACACTCTGCAGGGAAAGGCTCCAGCCCGCCGTCCTCAGCAGGAGCTTGCCAAGATCTTCACGCCACAACCACGCTCTCCAATGGGGATGGAGTTGGGTTATCCTTGCCAGAATGAGGAAGAAAATTCAGATGACACCTTTGCCTGTCATCCGACAGAGAAGAGCCAAACCCTTGGCTTGAAATGCCAAAGCATCTCCAAGCTTAGACCTGCTTACGGCAGCAAGCTCTAATCACAGAGAAAACGTCAGGCAAAAAGGTTATTTTGGCTGCTTGAGGTCCTCCACGGGGTGAACTCCCAGGGGGGCTGCTTCTCTTGGCCCACCTGACTTTACACCAATTCTCTACACACATCCAGGGAGCATCCAACACCAAGCCAGGCTGGCAGAGCCCGAGGGGCAGGACGAGATTCATCATCTCACATTGATCCCCTCCTGCCCAACAAGGACTTCTTTCCTTTTCCTTCCCCCAAATTACAACAGATGGAAACCCACCACCCAGGCACCAGGTTCTCAGACAAGCAAACCCCTCTCAAAATCCCCCTGGGTCACCCTGGTTCTGCAGGAGCCTTTCGAGGTTCAAGCAGGATTAACCCCGGTCGGTGCAGATCTCACTCGGTGCCCACTCGGGCTGCCAGCTGGCATGGAGAGGTGTCAGGAAACCCAGCAGCTTCTCACCCTCTTCCCCAGCAAGTGAGGTAGGGCTCCTGCTGCTGCACGGAGTATTTTGGGATGCTAAGGGAAGAGGTGTCACCTTCAGAACAGGGATTCCCAAGGTCTATTCCCAGCTGCCTGCGGGACGCGCGTAAAACCCCAAATTCTGCTGTGCTGGACAAGCAATTAGGTGAAGAATGTGTTTACAGCAGGGCTCAAGGCATGTCTCAGCTCCTCTAAACACACGCCCTGCCAGAAGGAGGCCCTGCAGATGTGCTGCTGGGGCACCTCTCTGACACGCCAGCGGGGCAGGAACCAAAGCCCAGCACCCACCCGAGAGCAGGGAAGGGAGGGAAGGGGAAAAGCTCAGGGGGCTGGAGGTCCCCACGTCACCTGGTGGGGCAGGACATGAGTAGCAAGCCCTCAGAGGGCCACCATCACAACAGAGCTGCTCCTGCCCACTCTGCAGCCCTGTGAGGAGCAGGGGGTTAGTCTCCTCAGTGCCCAAAAGGATTTGAAGGTGACCTTTGACTCATGCAGAGATGCCACCCCCAGCCTGACATCACGTCCCCGAAGCTCTCGGGGCAAGCAGGAAGCTGCCAGGCTTGTCTGCACACCCCAAACCTCCACCCCCGCCGGAGCTGGGCGCAGCGCCCGTTTTCCAATCCCTTCTGCTCCAGCCCTTCCACTCGTCCCTGGATGGGACTGGAAATCCCCAGCGTGATGCCTGGGCCACATCCCTTCGTGGTACGAGCTGGACTGACTCCCCTCAGGCCAAGAGTATCCCAGCACACGACCTGTTGTTCTCTCCAAAACCCAACCACCGCTAGAGCGTCCTTGCACCGCATCTTCTGGACACGGCCCCAAGCGTGGGGGGGAGGGACACAAGCCACCTTTTATGGCCACACACACATCCAAGGGCTTCCCAGAGGCTGGCTGAGGAGCGGGGGCAGCCCCCTGGTCTGCAGAAGACAAGGAGAGGTCTCAGAGGGGTGGTGGGATGTCCTCCCACCCCACCGTGACCTCCGGCGCTAAGAATAGCGCCCGCCGGAGGGGCTCGTCCACCCCTGGCCCCACAATGGGGGCCCTGTCTGGCCTTGGTGGCACTGGAACAGGGACTGTCACACCACAGGAATGCTCTGTCGTCAGGGGGAAAGTATGTCTCCTCAGCTGGGGGATGTGTGGCTGCTCCAGAGGTGCCTCCTCAGCACCAGGCTTTCCACCCGTGGCCCCACAGCAAAGGGTTCGGTGCCACATCAGCCCTGGGTCATCCTCCCTTGGTCTCAGCTTGAATGGTTTGGGTTGGAAGGGACCTTAAAGGTCACCTAGTTCTGTCATGGGTAGGGACAATTCCCACTAGAGCAGGTTGCTCCAAGTCCCATCCAATCTGCTCTTGAGCATCTCCAGGGATGGAACATCCACAGCTTCCCTGGGCAACCTGGGCCAGGGTCTCACCACCCTCACAGTGAGGAACTTCTTCCTCATTTCTCATCTAAATCTCCCCTCTTCCATTTTGAATCATCAAACAAACACAACGTTCACCCTATCACTACAAGCCCTTGTCAGAAAGTCCCTCCCCTGCTTTCTTGCAGCTCGGGAGGGCTCTGAAACCAAAACACCCCCAACGGCCACTTTCACCAGCACGGTGCTGGTGGTAGCACCCAGCTGTGGGGCAGAACTGCACCCAGCTCCAAGGCAGGCACAGCCCAAACCACCTCACCCCCCCCCTCTCCCTCTCGACCGTTTCACACCCCCACCCCTCTCAACGGCCTCTGTTTTGTTTTCCTTCTTTCAAACAAGACAAGAAGATGAAAAAAAGGCAGGCAAGCTGCTCACCTCTGCTGCTCACTCTGTGGTTTGTGGTTCCACCCCAACAAAACAACTGGGCATAGCAACGTCTCCAAAACAGGGCCACACTGAGAGAGTCACAGAGTGGGGTGGGTTGGAAGGGACCTTCAAGATCACCTTGGTTGGGTTGGGTTGGAAGGGATCTTCAAGATCACCCTGCCATGGGCAGGGACACCTCCCACTACAGCAGGTTTCTCCAAGCCCCGTTCAACCTGCTCTTGAACATCTCCAGTTGTGGATGCTTCATCCACAGCTTCCCTGGGCAACCTGTGCCAGGGTCTCACCACCCTCAGAGTGAGGAACTTCTTCCATACATCTAATCCAAACCTCCCCTCTTGCAATTTGAAGCCATTACCCCTCATCCTACCTCTACAAGCCCTTGGCAAAAGTCCCTCCCCAGCTTTTTTGTAGGCTCCCTTCAGAAGGCCACAAGGAGCAGTCCTTGGAGCCTAGAAGAAGAGCAGCCAGGTGGACTGCTCTGGACCAGTTCTGCTCTCCTGATGCACCCCTTGTTTTGAGGAAGACCATGCTGGGAGGACTGGTCTCACTCCAGAGCCATCTGGCAAAGCACAAGGGCTTCCACGAGCACCACATCTCTCCCTGAAGCTGGCCCTGCAGGCCAAGAGCTGCTGCAAAGTGCTCCAGCTGCTGGCTGGAAGGAGAGGCCAAGCCCCAGGTGCTGCAGGCTGCTGAGAAGCCAGTGCTGGGGCTGCAGCAGCTCTGGGGAGGGCAGAGGTGCTGTCACGGCTGGGCAGCGTTGCGTGGGGCTCATTTCACTGTCTGCACACGTCTGGCAGGTGGAGCAGGAGCCACCAAACCAACCCTGGCACCCACCCTCGAGCCCCACACCCCGGGGAGCTCATGCAGCCCTGCACCAGAGGCTGAAAATAGGCAAGGTCCACTGGGTGGTGCCACTTGGCATCACCCTTCGTGGGCAAGGAAAGGGTATGACCCAGAAAAAGAGAGCTAAGACCATCCCCTGCATTAGAGAGGTGCTGTTGTGCTGCTGCTGGGTCCTGGGGCAGCTGATTGCATCTCCAAATTCCCCTGACACAAGATAAAACTGAGACACACACACCCCCCTGCAGTGCTGGGGCAGCTCTGGAGGCCTCAGCAGAGACAGGGACCTGCTGGAGAGGGGCTAGAAGGGGCCACAGAGATGATGGGAGTGGTGGAACAACTCTGCTGGGAGGCCAGCAGGAGAGATTGGGGTTGCTCAGCCTGGAGAAGGCTCCAGGGAGATCTTCCTGAGGCCTTTCAGGACTTGAAGGGACCTATCAGAAAGCTGGGGACAGGCTTTTACCAGGTCCTGTCCTGACAGGACAAAGAGGGAGGGGTTTAAACTAAAAGAGGGAGATTTAAACTAGAGAGAAGGAAGAAATTTTGATGCTGAGGGTGGTGAGAACCTGCCCCAGGTTGCCCAGAGAGGTGGTGGCTGTCCCATCCCTTGAACCATCCCAGGGGCAGGGGAGGTTGGCCAAGGCTCTGAGCACCCTGCTCAGTGCAGTGGTTGGACCAGATGCCCTTGAAGGGTCCCTTCCCACCCAAACCATCCTGTGATTCCATGACCACCACACCATGGTGGGAGAGGGGCTGGGCAGGGAGCTGCTGGTGGATTTTTGAATGCTGATGACCACAGCCCATCTGGGGAGCCTGCTGCTGGAATCTTCAGGCCAGCAGCACAGGCAAGAAGAAGAGGAGAAGGGCTCTCCTCTTCTCAAGGATTCTCAAGGGCTCCAGGCTCTGTGCTGCAGACGAGCTGGACAGGTCTGGGTGGGCAAACTGGGCTGGCAGTGAGGGCCAAATGATAGCATCTGTGAGAGGGGGCTGGTCCCTGCAGTGTGATAACAAAGATAGCATCAATCTGTCCAGGAGAGACACTGGGGTCAGGCTGATATCACTGGGGCAGGGGGAATTAACTCTTTAGGTGCTGAGACTGCCTATAAAGTCACCAACAGCTTCATAACCAGGTGCCCTAAGGGAGGAGGGCAGCACAGAAGCAAAGCCAACCTTGCAGCTGAGGGCTCACAGTTTGGGGTGTGCCTCCTGTTGGCCCTGGAGCACAGGGGGGCTCACTCTGCTCTGCTCTGCTCCTGGAGCTGCAGCTCAGCACGTGGCAGCCCCAGGGCCAGGGCAGAGGGGGGATGGAAAGCCCCAGAGGTCCTACAAACACCCCCCCACAGCTCAGCCCCACAAACCCACACAGGTGCTTTGGGGAGCTGAAGGAGAGATGAAAACAGTTCAGCTACCACCAACCACGGGGTCAGGGGGAGGGTCTGAAGCTCTGCTGGACCTGCATCACCAGGAGGACAGCAGCACAAAGAGGTCACAGCAGAAAAATGAATATAGGGCAGAAAGGCCAAAGATCAGTGTGGTCACCCCCTGCCCTCTGCTCTCTGCTCTGCTACAGACCATCCACATTTGCTGGAGAATGGCCAGAGAAGGGCAAGGAAGCTGCTGGGGAAGGGTCTGGAGCCCAAGTGTGGGGAGGAGCAGCTGAGGGAGCTGGGGGTGCTGAGCCTGGAGCAAAGGAGGCTCAGGGGAGACCTCCTGGCTCTGCACAGCTCCTGACAGGAGCCTGGAGCCAGGGGGGGGTCGGGCTCTGCTTCCAAAGAACAAGTGATAAGACAAGAAGAAACAACCTCCAGTTGCCCCAGGGGGAGGTTGAGGTTGGCCCTGAGGAACAATTTCTTGCCCTTAAGGGTTGCCCAGGGCAGTGGTGGAGTCCCCACCCCTGGAGGGGTTCCCAACCTGTGGAGATGTGGGGTGAGGGACACGGGGCAGTGGGGACCTGGCAGTGCTGGGGGAACACGTGGACTCAATGTTCCTAATCCTACGATTTATCCATGTGGCATCAAGTCTCCTGAAGGATGCTGGTGGCCATGGTAGCCCTCAGAGGCAGTGGCTTGCAGGATCCAGCCATGGCACAGCTGCAGGCAGGGCTGTGGGTGGCACAGAGCCCAGGCTGAGCTCAGTTTAGCCCCTCTGGGCTCAGGTTTGGAGGGAACTGTGCCCATGTGCCAGCACATACCTAGCACGAGCCACCTGCCCACACGTGGAGCTTCAGCTGAGCCAAGCTCAGCACATCTCCCTGCAGAGAAGACACATCCTGACACACCACATGCCTCCATTTCATAGAACCACAGAATCACAGACTGGTTTGGGTTGAAGAGACCTTTCAAACTAATCTCATCCAACCCCCTGCAGGGAGCAGGGACATCTGCAGCTAGAGCAGGTTGCTCAGAGCTCCATCCAACCTCCCCTGGGATGGTTCCAGGGATGGGGCAGCGAGCTGGGCCAGGGGCTCACTACCAAAATTTTCTTCCTGATATCTAGAATTTCTTCCTTATATCTGAATTTAATGGATAAAAACAAAGTAAAAAAAAAAGAAACTCTTGCTTTCTGTAAGACTGGCCAAGCTTTGAGAGAGCTGGCCCCAAAATGGGAGGTGTCCCTCCCTGCAACTCCGAAAAGTTCAGCAACTCCTGAGCAGTTACATTTCTCCTTCAAAAAAAAAAAAAAAAAGATAAGAAAATTGCATCAACTTCTATCTGAGCAACCATGGCAACTTGTTAAATTAGGTCAAGATGTGGGGGCAGATAACACAGCTCTGAAAAGCTGCTCGGAGCTGGGGTGAAGAACACATCAAACGCAACCGGAGCTTCCGCCCAAATGCACCTTCTCACCAGAGCATGCATGGCCTAGGGCAGATACCATCAGAGATCTGCCACCGCTGTGATAAAGCCCCGTGCCACCTCCCCGGGGCCACCAGCAAAAACAGGGCCCTGCTAACAAAACCCCAACAATATTGGTGAGCTCTGAAAGGCTTCAGGGTTCCAGCTCGACGAGGCGCACGCCACGGCGGGACCGTTGGGTGCTGGTGGAGGTGGGCTGAAGGCATCAGCTGAAGGAGAAAGGGAAAGGAGGGGTCATGGCCACTTGGGACCCTGGGCTGGTAATCCCCTGCTCTGCTCATCTGGAGGCTCCTCCCCAGAGCTGCAGAGCCCAGACTTGAAGTTCCTCTGCTCTCGATGCTAGACAGCACTTCCTCCCCCCAGTAAAGTAAAAGTCATGTAGAGCAATGCAAAAATAAAAGAAGAACTTGGGAGTTCTGCCTCAGAGTCCTCACACCCCTTGGCTCAGCTGGCCCAAGAGGTCCAGCACTTCTTGGTGGCCAGGCTGGGTTATTTTTGGTGCAGAAAGACACTAATAGAAAGCAGTTTGGAGGGTGCTCCGTTCTGCAGCTCGTCCTGCAACGTCTCCTCCCTTGCTCTCACTGTCACCTGCTGTCCCAGCCACCCAGCTTTGCCTTGTTCCCTTTGCCCACAAAATTCCAGGTGCTGAGGGGTCGACAGGCTTCAAAAAGGGACAGAGGACATCTCTGGGAGACTCTTTGGGGTGCTAAAATTCCTTGGCCAAACTCTGGATCCAGGCGCCGACCCGGGCTCCTCGCTGGCAGAGGGAACATCTCCAGGGAGGCTCTTTTCCAGGAGCTCCAGCAAACAGCCAGCTTGGAAAATAAAGCTCCAAGTCATGCCAGTGCCTCCGTGCCTCAGTTTCCACAGCTGTGACAATGCAGCCAATGCTCCTGGGTACCCAAAAGGCTCCCACGGGCTGTGGTGAAAGGTGTTAGCAGGGGGAAATAGGAATAAAAATGACAAGTCGTGCTCACTGGTCTCTTTTCTTAGGAAGGTGGAGGACTGTGTCCTGGGTCACAGCCCCTCCTACCACTCACACCTCTCCCCACCACATCCCCTGGGGCAAAACCCATTCAGGGATAGCAGAACACCCTTTTCTTTTGGGTAGACTTGGTCAAAACAGGCTCATTCAGCAGGCAGGGCTGAGCTTTCTTTCTAACTAAAGCTATAGCAACAAACCACTTCCTTTTTTACACATAGCTCCTAAAATTATCTCTGCACCTCTCCTCCTCTCTGCATCTCTACACGGCCCCCCTCCCAAAAAAAAAAAAACCCCTCAGTATCAGCCCTGAGCTGAGCCCTGCGTGGGAGGAGATTTCAGGGACAGTGGCACCTCAGGATCTGCTCTGAACCTTTTGATGATCTTTATCTGCACAAAACTATTTCCACCACTTGGCTCCTCCACAGCTGCTACCAGCTGGGGCAGGAGGGATCAGAATGTACAAGGGAAAAGGGAACTGGCAGGAGGCTGCCCTGCGAGTTTGACTTAGAGTACAAGGAAAAGCCATGGCACAGAAGGACTGGAAAGGATTATCTCAGTTTTAGCTGGAAGTCCCATCCCACCAGGCTTCTCCTCCATGAGATGCCAGATTGCTGGAGGGTTGTCATATAAAAAGCTGGAGTTTCCATGCCCTATCACCTTCTCATCTCTCCCAGGGCAGGGAATGGAAAATATTCGGGTCTGCTCTGGCACCATCCCCTCCCTGCCTCTCACCAAGGTAAAGAGCAAAACCAAGGGCTGAAGAAGAGATCACTTCACACACAGCAGTGCTGGAAACACAGCTGCTCCTGCTGCAAGGGGGAAACCACAGGCAAGTGGCCAACACACAAGTGTCAGAGGGTGAGACACAGGCTCCCTGCTACCTTGTGTTCTCAGCAACACAACCCAGACACCAGTTCCCACCCAACCCAAGCTGAGTGAAAACACAAGGCACCCCATGCCCTGAGCTCAGCCAGGTCCTACATCCTCCCTGAGCTCTGGAACACCCATGCTTGAAGGACATGGAGGGCTGCAAGCTGTCAGACTTGTCTCTGACCCCAAACCCTCGCTCACAGACCAGCAACGTTGGACACCCAGAGACCTCAGAAGCTCTGCCCTCCACGGACAGAGAGGCTCAGCCCAAAACACCCAGCAGAAAGCAGGTCTCCTGAGGAGCATGGCCCTACCTGTGTAGCCAGCGAGGGCAGCAGCAGGGATGACAGGTTTGTCCTTGTTCATATCAGCCCGATCTCGAACATAGTCCTTGAAGGTGCCCTTGGGCTTGTGGTTGGGCAGGGCAGCAGGGTAGTCCTCTGAGTCAAAGCTGTCGTAGGAAGGGACACGCTGGAGGCTCTGGAAGGAGGACTGGCTGCTCCAGGACTGTGTCAGCCTGTCGCAGCTGTCGTAGCTCTCGATGCTCTCAAAGGAATCCTGGCCACCCAGTTTACCTGGAGAGAAAGAAGGGTGGGTGGGTGAAGGGTGGCTGGGCAGCAAGGGGAGGCTGGAGCTCCCCACGGCCAGGAGAAGGGTGTTTGGCCTGCCCACCACGCCCCATCTCCAAATAAACTCAACAGGATGGCCTCAAACTGGGATACCTGTCTTTGCAACTCAGAGCAGGGCTATCGAGCCCCGGAGGAGTTCTGGCTGCTAAGGAAGGCAGAGGCAGGGGGAAAACTCCAAATCCTGATGCCTGGGGCTAACTGGAAATGATCCTCTGTTTCAAAAGTGCAACGGCAGAGAAATAATCCACTTCAGACAGATAGTCAAGGCTCAGCTGGGGTGCCAGGACCTCTTGCTGCTGGAAGATATGGGTCTCCAAGAAACCCCCTATTACCTCTGCCAGCCCTATGTCAGTGCTGCTCAGGTATATTCAGGGGCACTGGACACCCAGCTTCTCTACTTCTGATGTTTCCTGCAAAACTATACAGTGACCTTTTATTGCCAGATGTTACAAGCAGCCTCCCTCCCCCCCCTCTAGGTCCCCAAACAGCAGCAGATTTGATGGAGGAGGAGAGCAAAGGGCTGAGAGCTCAAACAAGCTCTTTTTCCAGTGCTGGTAGGGTGAGCCCAGCTGGGTTGTATCAAAGCTGCTCTCTGGGGTATTTTTAGTGAAGACCAGAACGTGAGAGGCCAGATCCTCAGCAGTGGTCTAGCTGGTTTACACCCAACAACAGAACTATACCCTCTGTAGTTGAAACAGAGAGAGAAAAAAGGATCTGAAGAACCAACTGAAATGTCTCTCTCTGATCTATGCTGCCGATTGCTCAACCTCTTTACTGACAAACTAAGAGCGTAACAGGATCATTCAAGTTCACTAATTTCCCAAACCAGGCTAAAAACAGCTGCTGGGATTGTGCAAGAGCTCCTGGAGAAATTTCCATTGGCAGAGCTACCCGCAGCTTGGGCTCAGCAAGCAGATCCCAGGGGAACAGGAACGTGGAAAGATGCTGGCAACGCTCCCCCAAATATTTGTTGTGTTGTAGTTTGAAGAGCACTTGCTGGAAAAAAGACTCCACTACCGTGGGCTCTGCCCTGATTGCTGCTCCAGAAGCACTTGAATCCATTGGCTTGATTCTGTTGGGTAATATTCCAATTCATTTTTGGGTTTTAGGGTTTTTTTTGGTCTTTGTTTGAGAATTTCACAGAACACACTTCAATCACTTCCTGAATCCTGCAAGGGGGAAATGAAGATTTGCTTGGTGCACGTTCATTAATTGGCATAACCACTTCCCTGAGAAGCACCAGCTCCTTTAGAAAAGGAATTAAAGACCTGCCAGACACATGACTTGGGTCATTTCATTGAAAATTCACCTAAATAGGAGCCTCTGGAAAAAATCATGCCTTGCACCTACTCAGGAGCAACTCCTGAAGAGTTTGGCAGCTGCACTTTCCAACCGGACGCCCTCGCTGATAAGGCAAAGTGAAACAACTCCCAGGGGAGCACAGAATTAACTCCTCAAGTCCACACAGGGAAAGACAAAAGGCAACTGGCTGGAAAAAAAACCTTCAGCCTGAACTTGAAGCTCTTGGCTTCACAGCAGACTCACCTTAGCATAACAGTGGAAGGTAAAGAGGTAGGTAAATATAAACAAACTGGCCTCTGCTTTATATGAAGGCTTCCTTGTGCCACTCTGGGAGGGTTAATGCCACCCAAAGGCCCCTCTACGTGGCTGAAATGCAGAGTTGGTGTCAGCCCAGCCACAGCCTGTTGCATTTCTCCAGCTGCAATCAGTCCGTGCAAGTGTTTGCTCACACCAGGGGCCCTTGGTTACTAATTCTAGGCTGTTTCTTCCCTCCCCTGGAGCCTTTTTGGGCTTGCCAGTGAGCACAGGCTCAAGGTAGAATTGCAAAAGCCTGCCTGAATCATTGCATGTCGATGAGGATTATTATGAAATCACCTATGTTAAAGAAAAGGTCAAGAAAAGGGAAAGACGCTGATGAAAGACAGACAGAAAACAACCCCAGAAAGAGAAGGAGCTCACCTAAAATTATAACAGTGCTGCCCTTCTGACTCCCTGTATCCTCCAAGTCACCTCTCTCCCATTAACATTCAGCCAGCAGAAGAAGCAGAGGTAATAAAACAACAACAACTTCCCTGTCATTGCCCAACCCAGCTCAGAAAAAGAAGGAGAAACTTCAGATGGCCTCCACTGAGCAGCACGGATGGGATGCAGACCTGCAGAGGGGCTCCAGCATCCACAGGGAGCCACCAAATCCTCACCTCTCCTTGCTGAGTGAATGGGTTTAAATGTTCAACATCAAACCTGGCTCCCAGCAACATGTTCCTATAATGAATTTTAGGCATGTGGACACCTGGGTTCTATTCAGGGCACGATGGAAGGCAGGTCAGATCTCTGCCCTGAGCCTCAAGTTCCCTACCTGGAATCAGGAGATAATGACACCCCTTTGTAAGTGCCTTTGAGCTTTGAAATTTTGGCTTTGAATATATCCTGTGAGCCAGATCCTCAGCCTTGCATTAAGCCATGTAATTATAAAGTTAAGCATCTGGGCCCCATGTGTTCAGAATTTAATAATGTTAATTGAAAAGGCATTTGGGCTTAAATCCTCCAAAGTGTTCAGGTGTTTAAATCCCATCACCTCAAACAGGACTCAGGTACCTGTAATTCTTTGGGGAAGCAGAGCTGTAGCACAAGGAGTTAGGGGGTCCTTCAGCTCTGCTGCTGGCTCAACCCATGACATCTGCACCTCCTAACAAAGCTTGGATTTGGTTTCATCAAACCAAAAAAGGGCTTGGGTTCATCAGAACAGCTTCTCACAAGCAGGCAGGCATCAAAATCAACGGGGATAACAGAGGAAGACTTTGAATCATCAAGTGTAAAACCCTTCAGAGCCTCGGATGGCAATTCCTGAGGAGAACTCGTGAAGGATTTGTGGCCTGGTCTCCTAGGAAAATGGGATTTATACAACCACACAGCCATGTCCTCCTGAATAACATTAAAGCCTGTTTCAACATCCAGTTTGTCATCAAAGTCCAGAGCCAGAAAAGGAGATGATGTAAAAACAGAGTGCCAGGAGAGCAGAGCAAAGCCCTTCATCATGTTAGCCATGGAGAGAAGGAGCAAGGAGATGGAGAACCCACCTGGGAAGTTCAACCCCCTCAGACACGTGGCTTTGTTACTGGCACCCTGATGCCCCCAAATGCTGTCTCCTAGGGGAGGGAGGGCAGCACCTACGTGGATCAAGGTGGAACAGGAGGAAGCCAAGGAAAACCCTGGGAGATTTCACTGATTTTACCTCGACTGGTACGTCCCATGCACATGTTGTCTGGCGTGACGACCTCCTGCTTGATGGTGAAGTAGTCTGTCTGCAGGGAGTCTGTCTGCCCTGGGTCACGCAGGATCACTGAGGGATAGTCATTCTCATACTTGAGGGACAGGAGCTCTTCTGAGCTGATGGGGTGGAGGGTCTGGTAGGACTCTGTGATGAAGCTGGGCTCGGAGAACTCGGAGGGGGGCACGCACTGGGCGTGCTCGATGCCATAACCTGTCAGCAGAACAGGGAGGGTCAGTAAGCAGGAGCAAACCTCAACAGCTCAAAGAACCCAGAGCTCTCCTGCCCGGCTCCTCCAGCATCCCATCTCCCACAGCACAGTGAGGTTTGGGGTCTGCAGTGCAAGAGGAGACTGCCTAGGATATGAAATACCTGCCACGACTGGGCACTGACTTTGAGTGTGGCTTCTAAAAGCTACAGAGAGATGGTGATGGAGGATGACATCCTCAACCATCATCCATGTGCATCACTAACTCCTCTCAAGCAAGCTGCTAGTGGGAAAAAAAAATGGAAAAATCATGAAAAGTGTAGTCTCAGTAAAGAAGATACCAGGCAAGGAAGTTTCATTGATGACTGTAGTAGATGAACCACTTCCACAGTCACCCCTCCTCACTGGCCTCACAGAGCCTGGAATCCCAGTTGGGTTTTTTTGCTGGTTCATCAAGTACATCACAGGTTCCAAATGCCCTTCAAGAACATCTCCAAACCAATGGCAACAGAAAGTGCAGGAGTCCAGACCGATGACTCAGCCCCTTCCTTGCTAGGCTCCTACCTCCCAATCCAAAATCAAGCTTTCTTCCCCCATCCCTTCCCTTTTTTTAATAAGATTTTTAAATTTCCCAATGTTGTGGAGTGTTGAGGTTGTTTTTTAGGTCTGCTGAGCTACAGCTTCGAGCAAAGAGTCGCTGGCAAAGTCAGATGATGGCACCAAAAACCACAGTAGGCTTCTAAATAAATAGGTGGCACTTTCATGCCTGGAAGCCCCAGAGTGAGACTGATTAATTGAGACTTACTAATGAAGTAGTCTGAAGTATAGCGGGACTCTGGGTAGGTCGTGTTCACTCCATTTGCTGGGTATGGTTTTACCTCTTCTGCAAAGAGGAAAGGAAGGAAATGTCACATGTCCACGGGCAGATCACGCTTTGCAAGACTTGCTGTAACACAGAGAGGTCTGAACTTCCTAAAATCCTCCTCTCTGGGTTCAGCTGGGGCAGTCAGAGGAAGAGCAACGAGATAGGAGCTGCAATCCCACCAAAACAAGGGCTTGGTGGAGAACTTGGGTTCCTTTGGCCCCAACTGAAACAAAACAAACCCAAAGACAACACCAACAACTTTCTCAAGCAGAGGCTCCAGGTGGTTCCAAAATACCAGTTGCATCATTTCCTTGCTTGCCTTGATTTTTGTCATCTTTCACTCTCTTGAGGATTGCTTCTCACACTCACACATGTGAGCTCGTGAAAATAAAACCACTGTACAAGGACAGTTGTTTTCCTGAAGTCCCTATTTTTAGCCCAGCAGTAGGTGTGTGCAAGTGAGTGGGTAACATACCAAAACCAGCTCCTACAACCCCAAATTAATGCTACTTCCCAGCCTACACAGCACCTTTTACCTCACACCTGATGGGGGCAGAGGATCCCATGCCCTGAAAAGCTTTCTCACAGTGTCCACCACCCAGCTCCTGATACATTCCACAGTGTCTATATGGGCAGTACACAAAATTTCAGCCTCTCTAGAGGGATAATTCACTGAGGAATCATAGAATTGGTTGGGTTGGAAGGACCTTGAAGATTGTTGAGCCCAACTGTTGACCCCTCACTGCCAAATCCACCCCAAAACCACATCCCTCAGCACCACATCTCCACGGCTTGGAAACCCTTCCAGGGATGGGGACTCCACCAGGAGGAGCACATGAAAACACAGATTCTCCATGTTCCATGGGGGTTTTTTTTGAGCTTTTTGGAACTGCTGGGCTTGGCTTTCCCACGTAACAGCCCTGCTGCTCCCACCCTGACCAGTTTTTCCATGAACACCTTCCCCTTTCCAGCACGGTATGTGGGCAGAGATACCAGCAGGGCAGATTTTATTTTCTTTGCGGGAGGGTAACCAAAATAAAACCCACACAACCAGCTCTTGAGTTCTGTTTATTTCTGCTGAGGCTCCAGAGGAGCGAAGATAACGCACGTTTCGCTTGCAAAGAGCCTAATTTTGGCCCTCTCTCCTGGGGATTGCAGGGTGGAAAATATTCCCTAACAAAAGGAGAGTTTGAGCAAACAGAGAGCCCTAATGAGAAACGCTCTTCTCCTCTCCCCACGGTGTCTGCCAAGGGGCAGGGTGGGTGACCACAGAGCAAGAGAGCAACCTTCAGCTCTGCTTACAGTCAACTGGAGGGCACTGCTGACTGCTGGTAACCGAAGAGGTTATTTTAGGAAGAAATTTGGGGGAATAAAAAAAAGAAAAGATGCCTGAAAATACCCAAATCCATGCAGGGAAAAGTCGCCCATCTGCTGCCGGTTTTGAACGCCGAGGCTGTGGTCCATGAGTCACTCCCAGAGTGCTCACAAGGGAGGCATCTTAGATGGAGGGACACCAAGGTCACAGCCTGTCCCAGCGTGACCTGGTGCCCACCCTCACAGCTCCACAACCAAAGCCAAACACTCGGGGGGGTTACCGCCGCTCCCAGCATCATCAACACCCTCACGGGATGATGGTGGGTGGCTGGAGAAGGTGGAGGAGATAGGGATGAGAAAGTTGGACCCTGACTCCATGGTTGAGGCTGGGGAAACTTTGATCTCTTCATGCTTCACGTCTCCAGCTGCACAGTGGAGACAACCAAACTTCATGGTCGGTGGCTGGAGAAGGTGGAGGAGATAGGGATGAGAAAGTTGGACCCTGACTCCATGGTTGAGGCTGGGGAAACCTTGATCTCTTCATGCTTCACGTCCACAGCTGCCAAGTGGAGACAACTTCATGGTTGGGTTGGATGGGTTCTAGTGGTTGGGGAGATGTTGGGATGAAGGTTGGACTTGATGATCCTAGAGGTTCTTTCCAACCATATTGATTCTATGACAGGGCTCTGAGCAACCTGCTCTAGTTGCAGGTGTCCCTGCTCTCTGCAGACCAGATGAGCTTGAAAGGTCCCTTCCAACCCAAACCAGCCTGTGATTCTCTTGCACGGGGAGAGATGTGGCAGGGACAGTTTTGCACGTTCTGTTTGTACCAGCACAACAGGTCCCAGATCTTGTCAGGGGTTTGGAGATGTTCTACCAGTAACACGAGTCCCATGACTTACAGCGAACAGAAACGAGCGCTTGGGGTGAGGCTGGTTATTTCTTGGAAGCTCTTTTTAGCTACTCTCCAAATACTTCACACATATTGCCCTTCTGGGAAACGTGTTAAGAACCCACCAGAGAAGCTAAGGCCCAGTTTATGCAAGAAGTGACAATGTCACCAGGAAAACAACAAAGAAGGGAGACTTCTCAGTTCCCAGGGCTACACAAACAGAGCTCAGACAAAGAAACTCAGCTTCATTCTTTCTCTTTTCCTCTTTTTGGATGAAAAGCTGCAGCAGGCCCAAAGATTTCCAGCTCCTCTCTGTCTCGGGCCTTTTGCACCCTCCTGACTGCAGCATCATACAACCATCAAATCGTTTTGCTTGGAAGAGACCTTCAAGATTATGGAGTCCAACCATTGCCCCAGAACTGCTGGGGCACCCACCAAACCATGTCCCTCACCCCACATCTCCACGGCTTGGAAACCCCTCCAGGGGTGGGGACTCCACCACTGCCCTGGGCAGCCTGGCACAGCCCTGGGCAACCCTCCAGGGGAAGAAATTGTTCCTCAGCTCCAACCTCAACCTCCTCTGGTACAACCTGAGGCCATTTCCTCTTGTCCTGTTGATTTTTCCTTGGGAGAAGAGACCCCACCTTGCAGCTAACACCCACGTGTGTCAATGCCAGAAGGAAACAAGATCCCTACTCAGCTCTGAAACTACAGCACCAAGTTCACCTCTGTGCCTTGGGGAAGAGGCAGGCAGAAGCCAACCCAGCTCTGAGACCTCCATCAATACCTGCAGCACATGGCAGCCCTCTCCAGCCCAAAGAAGAAGGCTGCCAGGAGGCAAAGCTGTGTCAGGAGCAGTGGCTCAGAGCACGGAGGAACCGGACTGACCACAACCTTCTGCTCTGTTTGGTTTAGCTGCTGGCTGTTGATACAAGCACTCAATAAAAATGATGCCAAACGAGCAGAACAGAACAGATAGGGAGGCGAGGAGGGGAAAAACAGCACACAGGGCCTGGGAAGAGCCATGTTTACCTTCTGCAAACCACAGGTAGGGGTTAAAATTAGTAATCAGCAATTAACGTCCATTCGTCGATGGTTTCCTGGAAGGCAGAACTTTGCTCCCCCTCCCCTTCCTCCCTCCAGCACAGGCCTGCTGACAAGCACTCGGGCTCAGTATGACAGCACAGGGGATATTCCAGGAAAGCAAAGAGCTCTGAGGAAAAAGGAGCTAGAGGAGGAGCCCAGATTTGCTGCTGCTCCTGCCTGTGGCTCTGTTAAAGGTGTTGAGCTCCTCACCCGCTCTTTAGAAGCCATCCCAGGCTAGGTGTTGCTGGGCCACTGTGAAAAGCAACACCCCAAATCGATGTGGGTGACCCCAGTCCATGAAAATCAACCCCCTTGAATGCTGTCAGGTGAGGACTGGCAGAGATGGTTTCTTCTGGGGGAGACACAGCCACTCTTAATATAAGTGCCACGACACCTTTTGGGGCACGAAGCAAAGCAAAGCAGCTTCCAAACCCCAACTGGGAAGTGAGGGTGGGATTTTGGTGGTGTTCTTTGTACCCTGTTCTGCTGGAGGAAGCAGTAAAATTCACAACAGGAGCTGAATGAGCTGACAAGAATGCTCTGGAAAATCCCACCCGTGTCCCACCCCACCGCAGGTCCCTGCAAACACCCTTCCTCTTTCAAGCAGTGCCAGGATTTGCTTTGCCCACTACCGCTGGAAACCCTGCTGGAAAGTTGGGCTTTGAAAGCTGCTTTTAAGTGGGATTAAAGCCTAAAAAGGGAACACCTTTGGAAAGGTCTTTGGAAAGGCCCAAAATCAGGCTGGAGGGGAGAGCGTGAGCCGTTCACCCCAGAGACTCCAGGACTCACCTTTCTGCAAGATCTCCAGGTGTTCCCAAAGGATATCTCCCACAAAGTCAGGAGCTAGCTCCAGGAAGCACTCCTTGCCCAGGGCACAGAGGGCAGCTCCATTCATGCAGAACTTTTGGAAGTCCACCTCCTTCAAGCTGAACTCGTTCACCGCCCACATCACCCAGTCCCGCACGTGCGTCTCCGTCCACTGCTGGGGATCTGCACCAAGGAGGGGGGGAGAAGAAGACATCCATTAATGAGCAACCACAAGCCACAGCCCCAGGAAAACAGGGCACAAACAGCTGCACTGCACTTGAACAGCCTCATCCCACGGATGGTCCCATTATCCCACTGCCACAAGGATAAAACGTGGTGGGGGACACCACACCTGCAGTTGGGATCGGTCAGATTTGCACATAAATGTCATACAAGGGGTAAGTTTGGGATTTGTTTGGGACTTTTAACTATCCCACCAGTTCTCTGACCTCTTCTCCCATTCATTTCTCCATTTTTCTTGGCTTCTCCCTGCCACCAGCCTCTGGTGAAGGGTTCTTGCTGCTTCTCCATCCAGTGGAGATGACTTAAAAATAGGAGGTCTGGAGCTGCCCCCAAAGAGGCAGGTCCCCAGAGCTGCAAGAGCAGTGACCCAGCAGAAGTCAGCAGGACACATGGGCTCAGATTGTCAGACAGATGTAGCCTGCAAGTGGTTTTGCCTCTACATTCCCATTTTGCCAGCTGAAGCTGCCAAGAAAACAAGGCAATACCACCTGAAGAGAACCATGAGCTGTGCAGAAGAGCAGGTGGGCAGGAGGACACGCTCTCTGTGGCTACCACAGCTGCTCCCTAGGAAGCCAAATCTTACCTTTGGGGATCCCCAGGCGCTGCTGCTCTTTGGCAAACCCACTGAAGGTGGCTTTCAAAGCCTGAGACATCATTTCTTTGCTGCTGGGGGTTAATAAAGGCACATCTGCACATTCCATGTCTGGAAGGAGGAGGAGAGAAAAAGGGACGTGAGGATGCGGGACTGGGAAAGACAACAGGAGTCATGCTGGTCAGGAAAACAAGAGAAATCTTTCTGATGTCTGAAATTTTGCACCCAGATCCTCCAGCCCTACACCTAAACCCTGCAAATCCACAAACAGCCTCCTTAAACCCAAGAAAAAGAGTCTTGTGCTTCTAATAAACCCTTAAGGGCATAAAGAAGTACGTGGTGCACACGGTCTCCCCACAAGCCATCCATGAATGCACTGTTGGAAATGTGATGGTGATGCCCAAGACCTTTCCAGACACCAGCCTGCTGGGCTTCACCACCCCAGGTGGCCCCTGGGAGACAGCTGAGAAGGTCCAGAGGCCAATGAAGGTAGAGTCCCACACCAGGGTCAACAAGAAAGCAGGGAGAAAAACCACCGCTCCACCTCTGGACATCCCAGCCCAAGGCAAAGCAAAAGGAAAACATTCATTTTCAAGAATCACGGGCAAAAACGAAGCTGACAGCAGGCTGAGGCAGGATGAAGAACCAGCAGAAAGCCCATCCAATGAGGCAGGGAAAACAAAAAGAGCTGGAAAATCCCACATTAGCCCAGGATGACATCACGAGGAGCCCATAGCACGGAGCGAGATGATTTGGGGTGAGTCACTGAACAATGCTCAGCCACCCCATGGGACAGCACAGGGCCAAGCCAACAGCCAGGCCTTGGAGTAAGTCCTGATGGGAAGCAAAGCTCTTCCTCTTGCTTTTTTTTTTGGCCTTTTTCTAATTTATTTGGAAGGAGGCGAATAGTTGTAGCCAAAGAGTTTCATAAACAAAAGCAACCATTTGAAAAATAAATAAGTCCTGGATCTGAATAAAGGTTTGGCTCTTTTTTCCTATGTTTGAAGCATTCCTGAAAACCATCTTTCATGGGGAAGAAAAGCCTCATACAGCCACTGTCTCAAACGACTGAATTTTATGGGTCTTGTATGGAAATGTTCCACCTGAAGCAGGTTGAGTTCTGCAGCCTACTGGAAATTTTTCCATGAAAACTCTTCTTAGGGGAAAAATGACAACATGAGCAAGGTCTTCAAGGGTTTTCATGAACATCTGGATGGAGACCCAGTCTGGGCTTCCTGCTCCACTCGGGTCCTCCACAAGCATCATTTAAAGTCTAAATAACGTGATGTTGGGTTGGGTTTTTTTTCCCAAGTGGGAATCTTGGGGTTGGGTCAATAAGCATCCACGTGTAGCTCTACAAAAAGAGCAAAGCAGCCCCAAATCACCAGCTGGCTGCACCAAAGGCAATTCCACTGCCAAGCCAAAGGCAACAACTTTTCAGTGTCCATGTTTTGACCCTTCCACCCGTTGTCCCCAAGTAAAAGATGTGCAAAGATGTAAAAAAAGATGTAAAAAAGATGTAAAAAAAGATGTAAAAGATGCGTCTCTCACTGCAATGGACTGGATGATCTTTAAAGGTCCCTTCCAAGCCAAACTATTTGATGATTCTACGAAAATCACTCCCTCTGTTTGCAGCCCCCTCTACCATCAGTCATCAAGACACTCAAGTAATGACTCAAATGACTCTTTGCTCAGGTAGGACCAGTAAAACTCCCGACACCGAAGCCTCTCGGGACGCGATTGCTTCCCCCTAACCCCACCACATAAATCAGGGATTGCTGCCACACGGGAAGTATCAGGCCCTTCAAAAGCAAACAATACATTCAAAGGCTATTTGGCAAATTACACTTCATTATTTACTGGATTTGGCTTGGAGAGGGCACGGAAAAAACGAGCAGCCAGGCTCGCTATCTCTGCTCTCCATCTGCCGCGCCGAGATAACGCCGGGGAGAAAGTGGTTCAGTGCCCCTTTCCCTTCAGCCTCATGTTACAGTTTAATGCTTTGCTTTCTGTGCTCTGTGGTTTCAGGGACCACCCAGGAATCTGCTCCCCTCTGGTTAAACGGCAGTTCACTGCTCCCGGCTGCTAGGGGAGGATGACTCAGAGCTGGGCGCAGAAAACGTTTCTAACCCCAATTTTGACACTGAATCACTCGTGAAAACCTATGGGGAGGTGGGCAAGCCACGGAGAGAAGCAGGGCAAGGTGAGGGGCATGCAGAATTGTTTTATGTTTGCCCTACAACCCTCTTGCTGATCCCCTTCTCTGCCAGGATTCGTGGGGTTTGGGGTTGCCCACCCCCCAGCAAATCGATTTTGCAGTAGCGGGGGGATAAGGTTGGGGTTTAGGAAGGTGAACGCTGAGCTCTGCCCAAACAACACGTCAAAACAGGGAGGACTTAAAAGGGATTCTCAGGGAGAGGTCAGCAGACGGTCTATTTTCAAATCAAAAAAAAGAAAAATACAGCATTTCAAGAAGCAAAGTGCCAGAGAAGGGTTTCTATTTAAACACCAAAATGTGCCTCGCGAGGCTTCTCCTCCAAAACACGTCACGCCTTGGCAAACAGAGGATTGAAACAGCATCTACTCTTTTTTTCCTGCTAGATTGTAGCTACTAGTTAAAATTTCTTCAGAAGACAAAACAGCCCAAAAGCCCCGAGCCTGCTAACGTTTGCAGAAACCTTATTTTAGTCAGCAGTGTCCCACATCTCTAGAAAAGCTCACACGTGTGAAACTCAACGTGTTTGTGGACAAGCCTCAGCCGTGGGAGCTGAGACAGAGGGGGGAGGGCCAGGCCTTCATCTAATTTCTGCCTCTGATGGCTCTGAAATACTGGATTTACTTAAATATCATTTTCTTTGTCAATCCCTGTGCACCCAGGGAGCATGATGGGCTTTGCCCAGCTCTGCTGGGTGCAAGGGATTTAATTCCTAGGGAGGAGAATCGAGCCCTGCTGATGTCCTCCAGCACCCACAGACCACTCCAGCACCCTTTGCCTTCAGCATGGGATGCCTAAAGGTCAGAGCCACACAGAATTTTGGTAATAAAAGCACCCTGGGCTTAGCTCCTCCCAGGTTTCAGCTTTCGCTGCCATCTGAAACCCATTTCCAAGATTTTAATCAAATCTTGCACAATTAAATGTCCCCTTTTGAGCACCTCCCGCTGTCCACAAACTCGGAAGAAATAGATGGGATGGAGAACTTGGCAACACCAAACCCAGCTGAAGAGAAGTGATGTGAAGAGAAGTGCCACACACGGTGGGGAGGCAGAAAGGGACAACTCTTCATCTGGCTGCAGCCTTCCAAAGCAAGGAGGCATCTGGGGGGGGCTCACTTTGAGAACCTGGAGCCTTCTCAAAACCAGAGCTCTGTTTTTATTCCAGCTGCCTGACATCCCTGGGGACAGGACAAGAAAGACAAGAGGATAATACCAACCCTGACATGCATCCTAGGTGGGTTTCATGCTAAAGGGGATGCTCCCAAAACCCCCCACCCCACTTTGTGCAAGGTGTGGCACCAACACATGTGGAGCCTGGGAGAAAACCAGCCAGCCAAGGGACAAAGAGGCCAAGATCACCGAGTTCATCTCCCAGCCAAGTTCCCACTCTGCTCTCACCAGGCTCCTCATGTATAAACTATTTCTACACATCTGATCTTTTTAAAGGACAACGATTTACAAACTTTAGGGATTTTGACCTTAAAATGCAAGCGACTCTGCTGCACGCCAAAGCATTAGCATCTGATTGCATAAGCAAAAGAAGTGGCAGTAAAGGGAGGGGGGGAAAAAAAAAAGCAGCTCTGAGCAGGAGGACAGGAGCAAAGTCATTTTTCACCCGGGTTTCCACTCGGGGTCAAAGCCTCTTTAAAGCTCCCCTCGGCCACTCACTTTTTTTCCCATCACAAGCCCCAGTGTGTCCTGCTCTGGTCCCTGCTATTCTACCCAGTAGCCCGTGTGTAAATGGATGTCCAGAGGGTCAGAGTGGAGCTGCCTGACCCGCTGGCCTCCTCCTGCCCTCCCTCTGATGGATGGTACCAAGGTCAGGAACCCAACGTGCTGTTGTCTCAGGTAAAAGCCTGCTTGCTCCCCCCTCCTCATCCTCCCCTTCCCAGGCCTGAGGGTAACCCTGCTGTGTATTCATATCGTGCCTTTGGTGGCCTGAAAGAGGCCTGGGGAGAAGATGGGTGTTGGTTTCAAACCAGGCCACTTGCCCAGAGCTCAGAAAAATCATTGCTGTGCAACCAAGGGCTGCACGAGCATCCGAGAATGACAGAATCATTTAGCTTGGAAAGGACCTTTCAGACCATCAAGTCCAACCACTAACCCAACTCTACCAAGTCCACTGCTACACCATGTCCCTAAGCACCACATCTACATGATTTTTAGACACGTAGGTGCCTTTCTGCCTCAAAAGACCCCAGTCCTTGAACCCTGAGCCAGCTGAGATCCTCCTCCGAGCCCCCAGGGATGCCCCACCTCGAGGTGCCCACAAGTCCAGGACATCCATCCCCCCATCCTGGATGTCTGTGATGGGGCAGGAGGAGTTTCTCAGAGGCTCTGCAAGAAGGGACATGGGTTTGCTCTCCCACTATCTTCCCGTGTGCCCACCCACAGTGAGCCCATGACCCCCAAGCCCCAAGCCC
>NW_008594259.1:0-5165 GCF_000691845.1 Merops nubicus | reverse complement strand
GTCGTTCACACACGGTTACTACATTACTTGGAATAAGGCAAATTGATTAAAGAAAAGGAACAGGGTTACAGTATCTGTGGTATCTATATGATATGATCAGTGTTAGGGCTCATTAAGTGATTTGAATTTGTCTAGGATGACTTGAAGATGAAAAGGAGTAAGAATGACTCTCCTGTTGCTTAACCAGGGTTTCAAATTGGACGCCTTTTCTTTCTAAACTCCTTCTCATAAAGGAGCTTAGGTGTTACTAAATGCAGCCTTAGACCTGGTCAACAGTTTTTAACTAAGGATATAAGGGGAGCTCGGGATATTGTAATTAAGAGGCAAAACCCTCCTGCTCAGTCACGTGGTTCAGAATAGAGCCCATTTCTCTCTGAATTCCTTCAGACAATAAGGTTAGATCTACCCCTAGTCCCAGACCTGGTCAATGGTTTATCTCTAAGGGTTTTGGAATATTAAGATTTCAGTGTAGTGCTTAGTGCAACATTGTTCCCCTAAGAGTGATGATGACAGCAATTTGAGCACACTAACATTAATATAGTAACTAACAGTACTTATCTTATAGACTAACAATACTTAACTTGTAGACTGAAAGATGCTTATAAATTTTCTTAACTTATAAAGTAAAATACTTAATTTTGAAATAATTAAAATCAACAATGGTTATAATGATTCACATAAGATTCAAAAAGTGTTGCTTAAGGAAGCACACACAGACACATGAACTGTTTAGCTGTAAGGTTAACCTATAATCAAAATATGGCAAATGTGCAGATTGTTGTGAGTATGGGTATTCAGGAGTCCCAAAGACCTTTGCTAAGGTTCAGAGGTTGTTGAATACTCACATCTCCCTTCATTAGCTTATTACAAGCAGATGGTTGGTCTTCACTGGTTTTAGCAGACTGCTGGTTGCTCCCTTCATCAGCATTAACAGTGGATGATGAGGGTATTGGCCTAGGAAGCATCCCAGCTCTGGAAGAGATACTGAAATTCAGCCTGGCAAGATTGATGCCCACAGAGGAAAAGTACCAGAAAATACTGACCATAGCAAACCATCCTATGACTGTAAACACAGATCCTAAGATGAGACCCATAGGAGCAATCTGGGATCTTGTTTCTTCTTGTCAGCTGAGATCTTTCTTGTCTCCTTTCCAGAATGTACAGGAACAGTGGATGCACCTGGGGGGTACCCAACTGACCCATTTTGCTGCCATTCCTGGGAGATGGGGCAATTGTCTTGGTTCTATGGGGCCAAGATGCATCAACGACCCAGGTATACCCAACTATTCAGCACATTTTCTTCTGTGAGAAATGTAGAACTGGTTTTGCAATGTGGCCTAAAGCTTAGCTCTTCAGTGGCCCAGGATAGGGGGGGTTGTAGCACCATGGTAAACTTTTGTTCATGAAGCTTTCTTTTCAATATGTGAGAATAAAATAACATGTATGCATCACATCACAGACAAAATACAAGTATATTTAAAATATTGTATTAATATCTAAAATTTATAGTAAATTAAATGTTAAAATAAGCTTAGTGTTGTTATGCTGTCATGAAGTTTTAACTGCATATGCCTATAGAAGCAAATTATATTGTATGTTTTCTTCCACTTCTCTGACAGACTCCTCGGATTGCTATCACAATAAGTATAAAACACAGCTGTTATGTGAAAATGTGTAAAAAAAGTATTGTCTTCATCTGCTTCTGAAATCCAAAAACTCATATTGATTCAATAGCTGTTAAAAAGCCTGTGTTGGGTTCATCACACCAGCAAAGGAGAGGGGATATCACAGCAATGAGACATAACCAAAGCCTGTTGGTTAAGTCATACCACTTCTCTAGTAGCTCCTTAGATAGCCCCTTAATAAAAGTCCTTATGTTATCTGGATTGATATGTTAAAAAAAAATATATTCAGCTTCCTAGCTGGTGATTTACACTTAGATCAGCAAAAAATTGTAGAACAAAGCTCCAAATTCAAAAATGGATTGAGGCTTAATTTCAGTAAAAATTGCAGTCCTAAGGCCTTAACTAACCTTTTTTTTTTTTTTCCTCCATCATCTTAAAGATCCTGGCACTTTGAAAGGCAGTCATGCTTCAGTTTATTTCCTATTGCTCTTGAGACCTCAACATCTTGAGCTCAGCACTTGTTTTTTCTCCTTGTGCCATAGACTCAGTTTGATAGTTACTGTCAGCATGTGACAGCATGTGAGTTTTGATTCCACAAAGTGGAGCAGCAATTTCTACATTCTTTATGATATAAAATAATAGAGGGAAATCCACCTTTTATCAGTAAGGGTAGTTTTTGTACTGTGATCCAGTTTTCAAAATCTGCAACACAGCAGAGACTGGTTGTTAAAGGAAGTTTAAGTACATGCAGATTAAATCTAGAAGACTATTTTCACTGCCCTTATTAATCCAAGTTTGTTTGAGAAAGCAGAAAAATTTCAGGCATGTGTCTACAACTCCTTGAATTCTGATCTTGCTGGAATGATGATGCTAGGTCATTCACTGAAAGGGTGGTTGGTCACTGGAACAGGCTCCCCAGGGAAGTAAGTGGTCACGGCACCAAGCCTGTTGGAGTTCAGGGTGCATCTGGACAATGCTCTTGGCGATATGATTTAATTTTAGGTCGTCCTGAAAGGAGCAATGAGTTGGACTTGATGATCCTTATAGGTACCTTCCAACTTGATATAATCTGTGATTCTATAACGTAGCTGGAAAAAGTAGTACTAAATTAACAGAATTTTATATGTATTGTTATTGCTATGAAATAACTGAGCTGATAATGAAGAATAAATCAGTAGCATTTTATTTTAAAAAGGAAAAAAAAAAAAACATTAGTTAATTTTGCTCATTTGAGTGAGCTACAATAAACCTGCCACAATCTGTTACTTGAACTTTTTTTGCTGGTGTGAGTACTGCCTATGTACCTTACAGGAATAGAGATATACCAGCTAGTGTTTTGGGTTTTGTTTTAATATAAATGACAACAAAATTAATTTATTTCTGTTTAACTGCTATGAAATTGCAGATAGAGAAATTGTGCAGGATGGTAATAGTTTTTTGTCTGTTCTAAACTGACAACAGAATATCACCATTATAGCTATTTAAGACAACAAATATGTTCTTAAAAATAAAATGTTATCAAATGGCATGGAAGGTTTAGGAAAGGATTAGAAGTGATCTCTTTGATACCGTGCTCTTCTTTTGCCTTTATAGACATCAGATCACATAAACTCATTTTTATAAACTGAAACAACCTTTTTTTTTTTTTTTTTTTAAATCCGTCGGTACTTTGTTTCCATCTGCCACTATTAGAAGACTGCATCACTTCTGATGAGTCTTTGCCTAACTTTCAAAATAGCCTTCTGTGGTGAGTTGACGCTGGCTGCATGTCTGGTGTCACCAAGTTGCTTTATCATTCCCTCTCCTCATCTAGGAATGGAAAAGAAAACACAACGAAAGGCTCATGGGTCAAGATAAGGACAGGGACATATCACTCACCATTTACTGTCATGGGCAAAACAGGCTCAACTCAGGGAAATAAATTTAATTTATTGGCAATAAAATCAGAGTAGGGTAATGAGAAATAAAAAACACTTTCCCATCACCACTCCCTTCTTCCTGGGCTGAACTTTGTTTCCAATTTTCTCTATCACCTTCCTTCTCTGAGTGGCACAGGGGTACAAGAAATGGGGACTGTGGTCAGTTAATCACAGGTTGTTTCTGCTGCTCTTTCCTCTTTACTCTCTCTCCCAACTCCAGTGTGGGATCGCTTCCATGGGAGACAGTTATCTATAAACTTGTCCAACACGAGTCTTTCCCAAGGGCTGCAGTTCTCCATGAACAGCTCCAGTGTTGGCCCTTTCCACAGCATTCCGTCCTTCAGGAACAGACTGCTTCAGCATGGGTTCCCCATGGACTCACAAGTCATGCCATCAAGCCTGCTCCAGCGTGGGGTCCTTTCTCCAGGGGGTCACAGGTCCTCCCAGGAGCCTGCTTCGACATGGGCTTCCCATGCAGTCACATCCATCTTTGGGCATGCTCCAGCATGGGGTCCTCCATGGAGTTGCAGGTGGATATCTGCTCTACCATTAAAATCCATCAGTTGCAGGGGGAACAGCCTCCCTCACCATGATCTTCACTATGGGCTCCAGGGAAATATTTGCTCCAGTGCCTGGAGCACCCCTCCTTCTTCATTGACCTTGGTGTCTGCAGAGCTGTTTTCTCACATATTCTCCCTCCTCCATTCAGCTGTAGTTGCACAGTTGGTTGTTTGGTTTTTTTTCCCCTCCCTTCTTAAATATGTTATCATAGAGTTGTTACCACCACCACTCATGAGCTCAGCCTTGACCAGTGGTGGGTCTGTCTTGAAGCCAGCTGGAACCAGCTTAGACATAGGGGAAGTTTCTAGAAGTTCCTCACAGAAGCCACCCCAGGAGGCCCTTACTACCAAAATCTTGCCATGAAAACTAACACACCTTGTTTAATATATATACATATTCATTAATTCTTCTGGCAACAACAGGCTTTATCTTAACCTGCCCTTCCCCCCCCCATTTTTATGTCCATTTCTTTTAGCTTGCGTATAGAAAATCAAGATACATATTTTTCTGTATTCAATTTATTAGATTACACAAGCCAAGCTCTCAGTGTTTTCTTGTAGGTATTTATTTAGGCCAATGATAATTCAGTTTGGTTGTTTTTAAAGAAAGTGAGTTAGATAAGTGTTCTAGAAGAATCCTTACTGATATCACATATGAGTAAATTTCTATCTGTCTTCACTGGAAAGCTTTTCTTGGTGCATCCTAACTTTAGTTAATATACTTAGGTCTCTATGGCTATGTTTCCAGCATTTAAAAATCTCTCCTTCAAGAAATAAACCCTCATGTCCAGTCTAAGTGTTCAGGGCTAATCCAATCCATTTTAGACTGTACTTGATATGCCCACATTGAACAATCCTTAACCCACAGTGTGTGGGTTGTTTTTTTTTTGTTTTGTTTTGTTTCATTTTTTGAAGGGGAGGAGGAGACTGAGGGAAAGCATTTCTTCATCCCAAAACACATGGGTACTAGGGTATTAGGGTTATGCCATAGTCAACAAAATTATTGCTTTTAAAAGGTAATATTGAAGACACACCACATTGTCGTTACCGACACCCGATCC
>NW_008594258.1:32448-32887 GCF_000691845.1 Merops nubicus | reverse complement strand
AGGATATTTTGTTGTTGGTACTCTCTGCTGAATATTGTGGTAGGACTTGCTAGGGTTGGTCCAGTGACTGCATGTGTGTGTGTGTGTAGATATCTTTCAGTCAAGTGTTGCAAGGAAATCCTGTTTAAGGGGTATAAGTGTGTATCAGTCTATCTAAGAGTCCTTTCCCCTTCCATCTTAACCGTTGAGTCTTGCCACTTCCAATTCAATTTCACAGAGGAAAGGGAAATTAAACTTCTACAGCTTTTACAGAAATGGGAAGCTGGGTAGAAGAAAAGGTGTGTGCCCCCAGCTAAAGCTGATCTGGTCTATGTAATGCTCTCAATATTATGCTTGGAAAGGAGAAGTTATGATGACTCCAACTACAGAGAAAGCTTTGATCCAAATTCACACCTTAGGAGCTATGACAGACAGAGCTCTCAAAGAGACCCGTTCTGTG
>NW_008594258.1:30203-32206 GCF_000691845.1 Merops nubicus | reverse complement strand
GAAGAAATAATGCCATTATTTCATCCCCAGGTGGGCAGCATAGGAGACCACTGAACCACACTGAATTGGGAGGTACAGGCCATCATGTGCACCAGGAGAGGTCTAGACACATAGGTCAATGGGAACAAGTTTGCACTTGTCACACCTCAACAGATTTAGGTTTCTCTCAAAACCTTTCTTCAGCTTGAGCCTTTTTTGCCTCTGGGACATTTACAGGCTCTGGAGCAATGGTGTCTTTTAGTCCAGCCTTTCTCCACACCCATGAATAGGATCTTCTGCCAGGCCCAATTTTAAAAAAGGAATTGTTATCAATTCTTCAGGAAGGGAGGTTTGGGATGAAGAGATCTCAGTGCACAGCCCATGCTACTATTTCTCAAAGTATTCCTAGGATATGATATAAAGCTTTTGTTTCCCCCCTTGTGTTTTGTCATCTTTTCAGTGGCTTTGCGTTGAAATCTCAACATCAGGAATCTGTTAGGTAGGTTAATTCATGAGAGAAACTGGAACAGAAGCACAGTTCTAAAGGAAGTGCAGTCTGGTATTTTGCCCTTTCTTAAATACGTTTTCCCAGAGGCAGCAAGATCTTGGCTGGCGAGGCTCAGCTGTGCCCTGCAGTGGGTCTCTTTTGGGGCTATTTGGAATTGGCTGTATCCAGCAAGGGACAGCCCCTGGGCTCTCCTTACAGGTGCAGCTCCCTTGCCTACTACCAAAACCTTGCCAGCAACACCTTACAAGAATGAAGATGGCAGATGGACATGAGTTATGCAGTGGGCAAACCAGAAATAGTGCAGTGACAGCGAGCAGGATCCCAGGACTTTCCTTCAGCCTCCCATGAAGGACCCTGAACCACTTTCTCCCTCTACTCCTGAACTCCTGGATCACGTCTCTGTTATTCTCCTCTCAAATCAGACACTTGACATGGCACCTGCCTTTTTTTTTCTTTTTTGAGCTACCTCACTTAAGAGCACTCAATCCAAAATTCTTGCCATTGTGTTGACCTTTTAGCAGCTGAAAAGATTTGAGAATCACATTTCTTTTTAAAAAAAAAGGTAAAAATTATGAGAAACAATTGCATGTACTTACTGAAAAAAAGTACAGGCTCCACAATAGGGTCACCATCTGCATAATACTTTTTGCCCCCTCATTTCTTTATTAATTTTTGTTCTTTTTAAATTATGTTGTACATATTGATGTTGGGTATCTATTCCTTATTTAAATTCATAAACTGTACAGTAGATAACCTTCCTAAATGTAAGGTGTAGTTTGGAAAACGAATACCAAAAATTACTGCATTTTAGGTACCCAAAAAACCAAGCAAGAAGCTCAGTACATTTTAAAGACAGATGACAAAAGATGATAAAATCCTAATTATTTTTCTTGTCTTGTTATGAATAAAACAAAATTTCACACAATGACCTCATTCAAAGTGTGAGATTTAGTTGAGTAATTATGTTTTGAATTTTGTGTGCAAAATAATCTCTGAAACTTGTTTTTCTCTTTCAATGTCAGTTCATCTTCATGCAAAATTTTGGCTCTCCATGCAGAATAAACTCAGCACAGTAATGGCAGGCACCTGTTTATCCAACCTGTCAACATCTCTGCTGGAAGTGAGTACACAGCAGCAGCTATTCTCACCTGTAAAATTATAGCTATAGAACTAAAGACTCTTCCTAACTGGCTTCATATGAACAGGTCTTTGCTTCTATGTGGGACTTCAGTAATTTATGTGGGTCTGCAATAAAGTCCTAACACCACAGATGCAATGGGAGTGTTGAGATCAAGTTGAGAGGCAAGATAAAATGTCAGCAAGAGATCAGAACAAATTATGAATAGTTACTGCCCATGAGGAAAATAAAAAAATAAGTGAGACCCATGAAAGGCATCTGTGAAAAAAAATGGTTCCAGCAGGATTTTGGTGTGGCCAAGATTCCAGTCAGCATCTGTAACTTCAGTGTTTGGGGTTTTAGGGTTTGGTTTTAGTTTAAGTTTTGTTTTTGTTTTAG
>NW_008594258.1:22264-30172 GCF_000691845.1 Merops nubicus | reverse complement strand
AGAGCAATAGAAAGAAAAAATCAGTTAGAATCTTTTAACTTGATCATGGGAAAATACTTTGTTGGCTTTCTAAGTCTCACATTGTTTTGCAGTATGTCTGCACTGCTGTAGAGACCTTGGCTTGAACATAATGTCTTAGGAATAACCAAATGTTACCTGTGGGTTGAATTTTCTTAATGTGCTCTGTTTTTCCAGTCGTGTCTGCAATTAACAACTAATTCACAGGAGGAAAGAAGATGTGCTGGAGAAATAATAAAGCTATTTTCAAGTGAAGTTAGTAGTGTAAACTTTAAGCATTTGCTGAAGAAAAAAAATACTTAAAATGTTAAACTATGGTGTTGATGATAAATCTGCAGTCATTCAACAGATGGACAGAACTGGCTACAGACCCATTAAAAAACCAAGGAACAGGATGCAATTGCACCTCAGGAAAGAAAAAGATTGCTCAAAGAAGACAATCTTGCCTAAAGTCTTTAGCAGAGCTAAATTTTAATTAAGGCTGATCAGAAGCCGATGAATTTAGCTTCTGGTCTCTAAGATAATTTAGCTTTAGTAAAAAATTCTCTCTTTTCACAGTCAGAAACAAAACTGTCTCAATAAAAAGAAATGCAATTTTTCAGTAATACAGGTTAGCACTGTGGTTACTTGTGGATCTAAAAATTATTTTTTTTTTTGAAGGTATGAAATAAATTTCTTCATTTGTTACAAGGAGGTAATTTGCATCCAACAATTTAGCTTTTATAATGCTGCTTTTATCTAAATCTGGCTCCAGAGTAATGAAGGTAAATACATAGATGTGTTGCAGAGAAACACTCCAGATTCCGTATCTCAAAAAAGGGCTGCAAAAGTAAGCAAAAGCCTAAAAAATAAGAACAAAGAGTCTGCGAAGAAAATTACACTAATTTAGGTTCTTTAAAAAGGCAGATATTTAAAACAGGATGACACTTTGGAAATGTTTAACTTTCTTCCTAGAATGGCAAAGCTGTACTGGCATCTGTTGTCCACTGGCTGTCCACTCCTGGCAATTAATTAAATGCACATGAAATCATTCATCCTTAAAAGATGTATAAACACAATAAAAATAGTACAAAAAAAAAAAAATCATCATTACAGCAACAAATGTGGGCAGTTTGCACACACTCCACCCCTCAAAACAATTCCAACAAAAATACCCCACAGTTATTCTGTTCCCTAACATTGTTTGGTCCATGCTCTGCCTGTTGCCTCTCCCAGTTTCTATTCTGATATTGAACTACAAAGAGCCCCCACATTGGGCACCACAAAGGACTGTGATGAGTTAACCTTGACTGACCCCCAGGTGCTCACTAAGCTGCTCTATCACTCCCCTTCCATCCACAGGACGGTGGAGAAGGTCAGATGAGAAGCTTGTGGGTCAAGATCGGGACATGGAAGTCACTCAGCAGTTACTGTTAAGGGCAAAACACACTCGACTTGGGGGAATTCATTTAATTTGTTGCCAATCAAACAGAGCAGGATAATGAGAAACTAGAAAAAAATATAAGACACCTTTCCTCCATCCCCCCCTTTTCCCGAGGCTTAATTTCATTCTGGACTCTTCTACTTTCTCCTTGTGAGCAGTGTAGGGGAATGATTATCTAGGGGTTGTGGTCAGTTTGTAACACTTTGTCTCTCCTTCCTCCTCACACTGTTCACTTGCTCCAGTGTGGGGGGCCCTCCCATGAGAGACAATCCTTCCCAAACAGCTCCAATGTGGGTCCTTCCCAGGGGCTGCAATTCTTCAAGAACTACTCCAGCATGGGTCCTTTCCACAGGGTGCAGTCCTTCAGGAATGGATTGATGCAGGGTGAGTCCCCCATGAGGTCACAGGTCTTGCCAGGAACCTCCTCCAGTGTGGGGTACACCACAGGCTGCAGTATTGATATCTGCTTCACTGTTATCCTCCATGGATTTCGGGGGAACAAAGTGCCTCACCATGGTCTTCACCATGGTCTGCAGGGGAATCTTTGTGCTGGTAACCGGAGCATCTCCTCTTCTTCCCTCTTCACTGACCTTTGTGTCTGCAGAGTTGTTTCTCTCACACTTTCCAACTCTTCCTTGCAGCATTTTTTACCCTTTTAAAACTATATCATAGAGTTGTTACCAACTACACTGATGGGCTCAGCTTTGGACAGCAGCAGGTCCACCTTGGAGCTGGCTGGAGATGACTCTGTCCAACACAGTGGCTTTTCACAGAAGCCATCCCTACAACCCCCCACTACAAAACCTTGCCACACCAATGCCATCCAGACACACAAGTGCTCGCTGCAAATCCAGTGGCAAGGTGAAGAAAGGTAAGGAATAGCTTTAAAACATGGAATAGGTGCCAAGGGCCCCATGAATAAGTCTACTTGTGAAATGAGAAATATGAGTCTTCTGACATTCCTTCACACAAGTCTAAAGCAAAACACTAAATGAAGCTTGTTTTAAACAGAACTTCATGCATCTATAGGTGAGTTTGTTCAGTTTGCTTATGACACAAGGTTGAACTTGACTCAGAAACTGTGGTGAGATTTCTGTGCTTTTCTATCTGCTGATAGCAATAAGCTAATGATAAAACGTGAGTCAAAAGCCTTATCAGAAGTGTGCTTTCACTAGAAAACAAAGGAGAGGAATTAATTCTCGTTTGATTTATCCTCAAAAAGAAGAAACCTCTACTTTGTACAGCAAAAACAATGATTTTGAAATAAATATGAGACTGAAGACAAAATATTTAGAAATACCTTCCAAATAGGCATTTTAATTAAATTCCAGCATTGACATTACGTCAATGCTCACAAGGAAGACTGATGTATGATAGAAAGTGGCTGCTGTCCACCACCCTGTCAGCTTCACTGTTTAAATACCTGTTGAATCCTAAATGTTCCTTAAAGACTATTAAATTTCCAAGTATGCATTTACATGTAGTTCTGGAAAGGAAGGAATTTCTTTCACAATGTATTTGAGGTATCGGGTTGCTGTTTGTTCCCATTTCACTAACCCAATGTATTAACAAAAAGGATGCAACAATTTAATATAATTACAAATTTTTTCTTTCAGGTCATGAGCCAGACCATGTTCACATCTCTCTTCCTCTAATGTTCTAAGTATGATCACATCCACCAGAAGAGTAGAGAGGAGAGCTTGGCAGAGAAATTTCTGAAATAACTGAAAGTGAATTTCCCAGAGGTTCCAGTGCATATAATGTATAAAATTCATTGCAGCATACTAGACTTTTGTGCTTTAAGATATCTTTTAATGAACTTAATGCTTTGTATATCTTATTTATCTTGGTATTTGCCTTAAACATAATGACATTTGCAGTGTCTTAGTCCATCCTTGGTTACTAGGGTATTACTCTTAGCAAATAACCCTGAGACATAAAGGACACGTGACAGCACTGGCTGTGAATACATCACAGTGTGCTGTTCCTATGCTGCTAAAATCTAACTACTTTTCAGGAGCAGATTTTCCTTTTTTTTGCTACAAGCAATTACATTACTTTTTATACTAAGTATTTAGTTCTGACTTTAAGAAAGGCCACCAACCTTTACTGAGAAAGGCTGGAAGTTTGAAATATATCAGAACTTCCTCTTGTCTCAGTGAGACCTTTTCAGCTCATACACAATCTGTAGGAATTCAAAAGGCAAACTTTCTAATGGTGTCTGAGTGATACTGGCCACAATTAGAGACATTAATGTTTTAGACAGAGCAGGTGCACTACCCTTATGTAGGTAGGCAGTAAATTTATTTGCTACTTTTGAAACCAGGAAGGATCCTGTTAATCCTGATGTTCATCTCCATTGCATGACCATGAAATCGAGGAGTTCTGGATGAACCAGGATGAAAAGGTGGGTTTCTGAGATCTCTTAAAATTCAGTATAATTTTTATGCTCTAGAGAAGTAACCTCTGCAGGAGCGAGTGAAGAGGGTTTCAAAAAGTCATCTCTCCTTCTTCTGTGACTGTAGCATCTTCTGTAGGAAAAACAGTCTTGCTTTTTCCTGGGAATAAAAATGTATTGCACTAACCCAGCTAAGCTAAACAAAATACTAAGATATGAAGGATCTTCTTGATTAAACTGCTCAGTTTTACAGCCTTTGATAGAAACTAATTTTGCCAAAACTGTGAATGAGATTACAGTTGGAAGACTTTGGAATAGAGAAGGCTTCCAACAGAAATGTTTATTACAAAAACAAAGACAACAACAAAAAAAGGCAGATGATACAACAAACATTAAATATGACTTTCGTGGGATGAAGCATTTGCTTTTCTTTCAAAGAAGGATTATCAGGAATTTATTTGTTTTTCTTGTGAAGAGAAAGCAAGTAAAATCCATGTGTAGAAAGTCCTGACATGGCAGAGTCTGCTTCAAATACTAAACTCATGAGATAAAGCTTTTACAAGTAATTCACAATGTTTGTGGCAGTTAAGAGAAAGGGGGAGCTGTGTTTTATTTTAATGGGTCTTTACACTACCCAGAGTTTATCTTTAAAATCTGGATTTAAAAAATAGCCTTGAAAACTGTAAGAGTTAATTACATAGTTATACATCCAGTTGAGGTAAAACCTTAACCTTCAGTTCATAGCATATAAATATATGACACACTGTTCATATCAAAACAAGTCCATTTCAGAGCATCTGCTCCATTGATCAGAAAAAGCTCTGTGAAAAGGGGTTGCTCAAAGCAAGAAATTTGCACTTTCTGTTATCCTTTCTTTGAGGTATAGTTTATGTAAGCTGGCTTGAAAAATTACAATTAAAGCTTTGCTCTTTCTTGCAGAATTTTCATAGACATTTCAGAGACTCGTTTTATTGCAGAAGACAAGGCTCATAAATGAGACACTTTGAAATTTTGGATATGGAGTTAAGAATTATGCAGGTTTAGAGAGTATATTTAAGAGAGCCTGTAGCGACAGAGACAAACGACTGCAAAATAGAGACAAGGCAGTTGCTAGACACATGCAATCTGGGAAATGTAATTATTTTCAGTCATTTACATTCTTGCTCTTCTCTTCTAGCACAGCCACAGGACAAAGACCCAAGCTCAACACCAGTCTGGAGATAAACAGTGGAATCTGCTCTGAGAACTTGTACAACATTTATGCACATGTTAGTTCCAGCTAAGAAACCACATGAAGTAGGAGTCCAGTATAAGGCCAATGTCTACCATGCAGATGCCAGTTTCTGAAGCAGCAGTCATGTTTCCAGTGGAGAAAAATAAGTGCTAGCAGGGCATAATTAATCTCTTCCTAAAGAAGACGAAGACATATAATATAGGTTAGATGAATAACTTCTAAGAAGTGCCCATTTCTAAGTATGGGATATTGAGAAGGGGATTGGCCCAGCTATAGACTTCTGCAACTAAAAGAGGAGAAATAAATGCTACTTTCCACAAACTATTATATACCATAATTACATAGTTATATGTATTTCTCTGAAGCCTCTCCAAGTTGGCTTGATACATATAATATAGACATAAAATGCTATCTCCACTACCATCAGCAGAGCAGATGTATAAAAGACTCTGACTCCCTAGTTTAATTCATTGAAAAATAAATATAAGGGAATCACTAGTTATCCAAAAAGAAAGCAGAGGCAAAGAATTTAGGTTATCTAATCAAAGAATTAGGTCAACATATTCCATAATTTAGGAGAAAATAAACCACAATGGGACCAGTCATCCAGGACAGACTTGATTTTTCTTACAGATAAGTAAATTATGGAAATTAAGGAAAGACCAGAGAATCATTGGAAAGTTACAGCTCTTCCCAAGACATATCAATCATTGTCATGCCTCCTCTTTAGGCTGCAAATTAAGAAAATTAATATATAAACATGATGTATGAATAATTTAAAACATTCGATGTCTAACCTCATTTCTCTGGTTAATAAGAGGAAATGAAGTCTTCACAAAATGTTTTTCAATTCTTATTATCACTCCAATTCTGTCTTTCTGGTGGCAACAGAAGGTCAATTTAGTGGCTTTGAAAGGTCTGGTAGTAATGACCCAGAATGAAAATAAGTATCATGCCATTAGTAGTCACTCAGAAGATGGTTTGCAGGTGGAAGGTGATTTTGTGGTTCAGATTCAGTTCCCATTTTTTCTTTTCTATTCTGGAGAAAAAGGAGTAGAAAAAAACAACACTTTCTGTACTCTCTACACCCATTACTTAAAAAAGAAAGAATAAAAATTCTGATATTAGGGACAAAAGATAGCAGTCATAATTTTTATGCTCTTAGTTGTTTAATTCACCTGAGAAATGACTTCTGTGCATGATTTTCTGCACCGTATTACTCAGCTATGGAAAAGTTCTTGCAGGATGTTTCTAAGCAAAATATTTGTGTTGACTCCCCATCTTCCTTCAGTGTTAATTTAATAATCACAGAGATAATGAGTTCTTAAGTGTTTACCTTCTCATAGTATTTAGATTGTGGTATTTCAAAGCAGAATATAATCCCCAGTAAATTAAAAAACAATATTTCAGAATATCTTTTCAGAAAGTAAATTATAACTAATAACTTGTTACAGTCATACTCAATCAAAAGGACTCATCAGGTAAGAGTAGGTCCTGTGTCTGCAGTTTGCATTGGGTTATACTGTTCTCATCTTCTGCACACTTTTGTCCCAGAAGAAAAGCCTGAGGTGTAGTATTTCCACTGCATGCAATGCATTTGTTGGGAAAATATCTTGTGTTTTTCCATAGGAGAAAGCAGCTGTGATATGGCTGTGATCAACCAGCACCCCTCCACAGTGGAAGAGAGTTCAAAGAAGGGCAAAGAAGACTCAATGAGCTCAGCAAAGAATATATCATAAAGAAAGCTAAATTTATCTCAACACCAGGGAGGCTGGAGGGTAACACTGGTTTTAGATAAGACAGCTGCACCATTGACTCATCAGGTTGCTTGGGCTAATTAACACAGAATAATGTCTTCCTGAGCTACCCAGAGAAATATGCCAGGGCTGGGAGGGCATATGCATGGCTCAGTCCAGAAGAAAGGATAAAATCTGGTTAAGTAATAGAAAAAATTTGGAAGAGAGCTGGATCTGTCTTCAACCTATGCATGCCTTTCTACAGACTGGGGGTGCCCAGTATCGTGCCAGTGAGCATACAGAGACCAGTAATGAGAAACATCTCTGCTGTGATTCAGCCAGTATACTGCAAGTGGTATATTATTTTTCTGTTGTGATTTCAATATATTGCTGCATTACTCTGATAAATCAAAATCCCAACTATATCAGGTAAGTACATTTGGTAATAAACATTAAAATCTTCTCCTGGTCAAAGAGTATTGAATTCTGACAATGGGAAATGTGGAAATGCTTTTCTTAAGATACAGTGAAGTCAGAAGTTAGATATGGATGTGAGATTAATTGAAGTGAGTCAATTAAAATTTCAAATAATATGATCAGAGTTCACAACTGGTGGAAAGCAAGGCATAAGAAGCATACAATACATACCTAGTTCTCACCCCAGGTTTAAGTCACAAAAAGGATCCAGCCTTTTTATGAGATCCAGCAACATTCTTCTGTTGCAGTCTTTCATTGTTTAGCTGTAGACTAGCTGGGATACTCCTTAAAATTAGTTACTCCTGGAACTGTAAAATAATAAATGATCCTATGAAAAATTGACAAGATTGTCAATTATGCTATTACAGGAAAAATAAAAAAAAATGTTGCAGGCAGGGACATAATCCAGATTTGTCTCAGCAAATTATACAGTGTGATAGCATGGACTGCTATGCAAAAAGCTTTCAAAGCATAAAGAATATACTTAAAAACATACATTAAACTGAACTGTTGGAGAACATCAGTCACTGGGAATTTTACATGCACTTCCACAAGTAAAACAATTTGGAATACTACTGTTTTTGAAAGTTCATAATAGCATAGATTCTTCTTTTTTTTGGTA
>NW_008594258.1:5076-22233 GCF_000691845.1 Merops nubicus | reverse complement strand
GGAAAAGCAGTACTGCTTCAGTGCAGAAATATTGTACCAGATGATTCTTTCTTTACTGTTAAATAAGATTATGTGATAGGAAATACCACAGCTGTACTGTACTGTACTATACTATAGCACAGCATTGAGTGCTCCTTGAATTATTTTCTGTGTTTCTTTAGAAAGGTTTTTAGGTTTGAGGGTTTTTTTTAATTATTATTATTATTATTATTTTTCATAGAGGAAGGTGTTTATTTTGTTAGGGGTGTTAGGTCTAATTTTGTACAGTGGTTTTTAATTAAGAACTTGTCTGTCACTTTCTATTGCAAAAGTGCAAAGAAAAAGTAAAAACAAACTTGAGGTTCTCTCACTCACAACCTTAAATAACAGAGCTGGTGTACAAAGCCAGCTGGATTTACTGTGGGTGCCATGTCTCTTCACACACTTCACTGAGTGAGCAAGACACAATGGAAACAGGGTGACTCATATGTGAGAGTAACAAACTGCAGCACACTTTGACCAGATTAAATTGGTGAGAGAGAGAGCCATATACTAACAATGAAGTAAAACTGTTTGGAACAGATAAAATGCCTTATTTTCTGATTTTGGGTCATCACAACGTATATGACAAAGTGAATACATAAAGCAGTAGGTCTTCATTCCTCACTGCAGTATGGGGAGTGGGATTTATCCACACAAACATATGGGTTGTGTCTACTGCCATTTTAGGCACTGTGGGTGTAGCCTGACAGCTTCCAGCTGAAGCTCCAGAAAGTTTTAAGCTGCCTGTAAATATATGCCATCTTCAGGTAAGTATCTTAAATAAAACAGGACTCTTAAACCAGCACTAAATGCCTAGAGGACAACTCAGGCCAGTCCTTATCTCCTTTGCTGAAGTATATACATGTTGATGTGTTTATCTATAATAGAATAGTTTAGGTTGGAAAAAACCTCTAAGATCATCAAGTCTAACAATTAACCCAACATTACCACGTCCCAAGTCCAACCATTAACCTAACATTACCATGTCCCCTGCTAAACCATGTCCTTAAGCATCATATCTACATGACATTTAAACACATCCAGGGGCAGTGTTATTCATCCACTTCCCTGGGCAGCCTGTTCCAGTGCTTGATACACCTTTCAGTGAATAAATTTTTTGTAATATGCAACCTAAACCTCCCCTGATACAACATGAGGCCACATTTATGTATCACATAATGTATCCACATTTCTGTATCCACATTTCTGTATCTGTATCTGTATGTGTATGCCAGTCCCTTACACAAACCCACCAATCCTCTGCAGCCAGAACAAAGCTTTCTCCAGAGGGCTTCATCACACACACCTTCTGCAGGCTGCCCTGACTCCCATGGTTACTGCATCACCTTAACTGGCTCTGCAGTCTTCCCTAGGCAATGAATACACAATGTTAACTGCTTTCCAGGTAACTTGTTTTTAAAGTTACGTGGTCAGTATTTTAGTATAAGCACATTCTCATTTCTTCTTTTAATCTAAATGGCCTGGTCTTCTGATGGGGCTGATGGGTTCTTCCAGGGAAGTGTTAGCCATCATCTGTTTTCACAAGCAAGTCCTCAGTCAGCATTTCCCTGTTGTTGAAATATTGTCACTCATTTGCAAAGGTCTACGATTTTTAATAACACAGAGATATTTAAAGGTCCATTTTTTTCTCTGCCAGAAAGGCAGTTTGTTTTTTTTTGTTTGGTTTTTTTGTTTGTTTGTTTTGTCTTTTTTTTTTTTTTAACAGCTAACATTTGGCTAAGGAGAAATTCACTTCTCATTACTGAACATTACTTGTGAATCATCACAGACCATAGTCTGAATCTGTGCATCAACTGAGAGGCATTAGGGGGTACTCAGTTCCTCTCCACAGGTGCTCTGTGCTGTTGACAGCAGCACGGAGATGGTGGTGGTTAACCAAGCATGTCACCTCCTCCTCTTTACTGAGTGTGAATTAGGGACAGTCTTGCTCTTTTCTTCCATCTTAGAGTGCTAGACAGTGTGCTTGGTTTGGTGAGAGAGAGGAGGAAGAAAAAAAGTCAGCCTGGGAAGCAGGACTGTGCTTTCTGTTTTGCTTTAGAAAAAGGAAGAAACAGAATCAAGACTGATTTTCAAAAATAGGATCTTTTTTTCTGAAGGAGAATTCCTCTGGCTGAGCACAGAGACACTTCAATCTAAACTGGAAATTTTCATATTCTGTATGAGCAAAGTATCACACACAAGTTACATCTACCTAATACATTCAGTTAATAATTTCAAATTACTATTGCTTTGCTTTTAATAAAAGGTCTCACATGCAGTCATACAATCCAAGTCCTACAATGATTATAATGTATCCATATTTTATTTAAGAGATATGATTTGTTCCAATTAGGGAGAAGTACTGTGCAATAATTGGCATTGCTCTAAGAGTTGCCTTCTATGAAAAAGAAATTAAAAAACCCTAAGTCTGAAATACAAATTTCATTTAAACCAACACTTTTATTCTATTTCTGTAAACTCTGATCTCAGTTGGAAATAACTGTGTAATGACTATGGTTTTGTACAAGATGGGAGGAGTGATGTGGGATTTTTTCCACTACAGACCTCCTTGGGTCAATCATGTCGGATGGAATTCATCTCACCTATCCTTAGCAAGAGCAGTGTTGTCATCTAGTTTAATCTCATTTCCCTGGATTGTGCTGAGACAGATGGGCACCCACAAAAGACAGTTGAGCCATCAGCTGCTCAGGATCTACTGGATGAATTGTACTCAAGACCATCATACATCTTCCCAGTAATAATAAAGAAGGCATAAATGGCTGGTTTAGAAAAGGTGCCTAAATTTTACGCAATTGAAGTTATGCTACATGAACTCCAGTCTTTGTCTCAGCATGACTCGGTTCTTACAGTACTGCAATTTCATCATAAGATCCATGCTGTAGTTTTAACTGTAATCCACAATAAGTTCTAAATATAACTCGACTACATATATCTTTACTTAGAGGGCATTCCCATCAACATCAGTTATTGTTCATATAATAAGACAGTGTCATTCTTTGTCCTCTGTTGTCTAGAGGCGAATTTGTTTCCACCTCCCTTGTGCTTTGTTCATTCTCTATGGCCTTTCCTTAAGCTGATAAAGGATGACTGACTTTTCCAGTAATTTTCTTTAATAAAAAAAAAAAAAAAAGTTCTACATTTCCAGAATTTTCCCAGAAATATCAACTGTAACTCAATACAATTTAAGACAGTAACCAGTAAAAAAAATTTAAACTTTGACCTATCAATTTTAAAAGAGTGGACTAAGGAGCTCTCCAGTTACTGAACACTGATTTTCAATAATTCCTGCAATGCAGGGGAGGGTCCTAAAGACTGAACAAGGCTAATGTTGCACTCACAGTGTTGCTCAGACAAAATAATTAAAAATCTGACCCATTGTCATGGTTTGGGATAGAACAGGGCTGATTCTGTTAAGTGATTTTACTTTTTTTTTGCTAAAGCTCTTCTAATTACCTGCCTTGTCTGAAGTTAGCAGCATAAACTTCTTGCTTCTACAGTGAAACCACTCCATGTGTAGAGTTACTGCCAGGGATTGGTGTGCAGATCAAAGTCACTGCTAAGACTGTGTATCACATGGAGTGGGGCTGAAAGTAAAGCCTCATCTGCAGGGAGGAGCAGACAAGATAAGTGACCCTAAGATTCACCAATGGGGTATTCCATCCCATAGCCATCATATGATCCAGTAAAAGCTGAAGGATCAGGAGGAGCAACCCCTTCCATCACCCTTCCATCTCCTTTCTGCCTTCTTGCTCATTTCATCTGCTCCTGCCATGGCCAGCATCCGAGGAGGACTCCATCCATCCTGCCTTTGATCCCAAGCCCTGGGTTCCTGAACTGAGCTCCAGAACCCATCTCCTGGACCCAGTCACCATCTGTGTCTGAGCCCAGCCTGGGACTTTTCCCTGGGGGCTGCTCCCCAGCCGGGGATGATGCTGACGTGATGCCATCAGGGGGAAGTTCATTTTGATACTGATTTTGTATATATTTGTATGTATTCCATTTTGTTATCATTATTACTATTATTCTTAGTGGTAGTATTAAAGCTGTTTTCCTTTTCTTCTCTGATCAATAATCCCTTATTCCCTTTCTCCTTCCCTTTTGGGGGTGTGGAGGGAGGGGATTAACAGCATCCGTTATGGTTCTGGGGGTGGCCAAGACCCCAAACCATGGGACCCATATAAGAAAGCATAGGAATACCTGACACTTTGTTAATGAACAATTAAGAGAATGATCAATGATTTATAGAAAACCATTAGATCTTTTCCAATAAGTTTTCTTTTTAGTGATCCCAGTTTGGTTACTAAAGGTAATGGATGGATGCTGGTGTAACATACCTCCACTACTGTAATGATCGTGACTCAATATCGCTTGACATTTTGATTAGGAACTAAAATGGTCTGAAATTCACATGATGCACCAAATACACTCATTAAAAATAGCCCTGACAGATCTCAAAGATAATTAGAGATTCAGCCAGTGTGTTTCTGAGAGAGCAGAAGGATCTGCAAGAGTTGGTTCTCAGCGTTGTGAAATATGCCGTTCTTTTCAATAACTTAGAAAAAAAGCACAATCACTGATAAAGTTTGCTGATCACACATATTTTTGAAAAATAATAAGTACCAAAGGAGACAATAAGTTCCCCAGGGCTGAAGAAATGGATTGCTTTGTCTGCTGAATGGAAGCAGACAACATGCTTCTTTATTTTCAGTGGAAGTTAAACATCTGGAAAACAGGTGTTATTGAGACAACAAGATAAGTTCTGCTGGTTGGCAATGCTTCTGGAGAGCCTCTGAGTGAGATACTCTGAGTGATGGAGGAGCAACAGCTGAACTGTCTCTTGTAGGATATCTGTAAGACCAATACACAGTCCCAAGTAGGACTTGTGTGGCATCATTTCCTTCGTACTGGCAGAGCTCTGACTGTCACCACATCCACATATACTGGTCACAACTCATGAGGGTTTTTAGCCTGGAAAATGAGAAATCAAAAGCCTTGCCTTGGAATGGAATCTAGAGTTGAAGCTAATCTGTGTATCAGAAACTCTACTAGAGTGACAACTACCCTGAAGTGCCTATACTGAGAATACAACATGGATAATGGGTACTTCAATCCAGCTGCCAAACTTATAACAATATTCAATTCATACTGGAAGTTGGACCAGACAAATTAAGACTACAATAAAGATATACTTTTGCAGCATTCAGCCTAATTACTACTCTGAGAGAATTACAGTAGCTCCTGATGCATATTCCTGACAATGAATGTTTAAAACTAGGATGCAATACTCATTTTTAAAAGAGTAAGTCAACTAAAATTCTAGTGAAATGCCATGGTTGATGTTATACACACATAGACTCTTTTCTCCTGGAAACTCTCAGTTGAGTGTTTTAAACAACAGTGAATCAATGAATTTGATCTAATAGATGCAGATACATTTAGTTTAGAAAATGTTTAAAAGAAGCTCTTAGCATCCAAAGTTCAGTCACTTGTCCATGGTCATACAGGATGTGTGAAGCAGAACCAGGCACTGACTCATGTGCTCCCAATATACTCTTGTTCCTCACCACTTGGGAATCATTCAGATCCTGCAGTGCCCTGATCCTGAAAATGATGATGAGTGTTGAAAAGCAGCAGAAATGCAAACAAAATAAAAGTTGCAAACACTTTTGTTGCTGATTCATTTCCAAGAAAAAAAAAAAAAAAAAAGTTGCAAAAACTTTTGTTGCTGATTGATTTCCAAATAATTTTTAAGCTGATAAACCAGAATTCAAGTTACACTGGATGCTATGTATGAAAGAGTTAACTCACCTGAGGTGGGAAAGAGAAAGTTTCATGTTCAGATGAAACCTCATGGAGAAGTACTCTCTACTTTTCATTCACACTTTCTTTTTTTAAGATAAATGCCCAGCACTATGATACTATTTTTTCTTTAATTTAAATGTAGATGATTGCAGTTCCTTGAAGGATGTCATGCCTTGATGTTTGATATTTGACTTGAACTCACAGCCAGGCATAACACAAATTAAAAAGTAAAAGAGAATTACACGCAGAACTACAAGTTTGTGATTTGGACTAAACACAATGGTACCCAAGATCCTTGTGGTATACCATATGTCCTATCAGGCACATGGGCTTGGACAAGTGGTTGGCACCACAGGAAACAGAGACAAGTGTGCAAAGACAACAAAATAAATATAACGTTGAACCTTAATTCTTTGCATCCTCAAGTCCACCTACACTTCAGATGTTCAAAAAATAAGATCTCATGCAACATAATTATCTATCTGCCCAGACACCATCGTGTATTTCACAGGATCTTTGTGGCACATTTGTTTTACCTCAGCTTTGTCCTTTTTCTGTTTGTTTAAAAATAAGCCATTTGCACAAACCCCAGAAAGATAACCTAAGACGTCTATTCTAGGTGTTTGGAGCTTTTCTTCCATCTTCCTAACAACAGGTAGTTAAGCAAGAAAAGTCAGTAGAAAAAAGAGAAAAATGGTATAGCAACATGTTTTATATGCACATTAAAAATTCTAATCTGATACATCAGTAGAGGTGTAGGTGTCTGAAATCTGGTAGATATGTAGTAACCTAGCAAAAAAGGGTTATTCAGTTTCTTTCTTCATGTGGTGCCAACATAATTACTCAGTGCATTAAAACATTACCTCAAAACATCCCAAATATTTGTTAGCGTGGGCGTTTCCTCCCCCATAAAAGTGGGCTCAAATCAGAACCATTCACCCACAGGCTTCCTGACAAGGAAGCTGGAGACATGAGAACTCATGTGTCAGCCAGCCTGCAAACCAAATATGGATCATCAGGCTGGGGAACACACAAAGGAAGGTCTTTGTTTTTCCCTATCCCATATCCAATCCACTGAGCAATTTTTTATTGTGGTCAGGAGGGCTTTCATAATTTAGGGCTTGGGCTTTGTTATTTCAATATAGCACAGTATAATCAAAACTTACTGGCTTCATTTATTTTCTCTTTAATCCAAGGTGTTACATTACAAAAGCATTACAGAAGATATCAGGCATTTGGGGATCGGGGAGCACTATTTACAGTGCAGGGGAGAGACTGTGAACATCTTATAGCAGAGTTCATATCAGTCCATACTGTGTTTTTAGGAATGTTTCTCCTTAAGCCTATTAGTCAAAGGAATGCTTTTAAATGATCCAAAAATACTCAGGTCAAGCAAAGGCTGAGGCTTTGCATCCAGAACTGTCACCTTTAACATTCTTTAAGTTGTGTTACTGGAATAGTGTGTCAGACCCTCATCTGAGCAACAGAATCTCTTTGTGATGAGAGAGAAGCATGGCATGCTAGGTGAAATAGTAACTATTTTGTCCTTTCACAGATATTTTTATCCTGAAAAGAAGCACTGGGTAAGGAGAGCAAATATTGCCATCATGGAAGGTGTTATCTTATTTTTACTGTTGTCTTATTCTACCAGGAAAGAAAAAGAATGAGAGAAGTACCATATAGCCACGTCCACTGGACACCTTTAACAGATGAGAACAGCAGTGTTGAAACTGAAAGAAGAAAAAAAAGAAAAAAAAAAGGAATTGTCATTTTCCCTGGGAAATCAAGTTTGAAACCAAGTTTTAAGACAGCTTCCAGGGTCTTAAAGCAATTAATTTTCATTTAAAAAACGAACGTGCCAAATTGCTTAACAGAGATTTAAAAATACTGAAAATACAAACTTTTTTTGTAGGGTAGTTCATCAAGCATCCACACAAAAATACTTCCAACCTGCCATGCTAGAAAGTAAACATTTCAGGCTCAATTAAGTTGAATCTTCTGCCAAGATAGATTTAGTTGAATTTTTTCCTACTGTCTCCAACTTTGTAAGTCATAAACATTGAATAAATTCACTACACTGATATGATCAGTTAGGGACATTTCTGCAGGGCAATCAAATTCTTGGGATGTCTCTCCCAGTGAACAATATACGTCGTATAAGTGGATATTTGGAATAAGATTTCAATAACTGAGGTAACAAATCACCAGTTTTTATTTTCTCTAGACAATGTTTATTTTTTTGCATTCTTAACTTCAGACAATTGTATCTGTTTCTCTTGATTTTTTTTTTTTTTCTGCTGTGTCTGAAAGCCCTGTGACATGCAGCTAACAGTATTTGTTGTTTAAATGTCTTCTTTATGGAAAGACATCATCCAAACTGGAACATTGCACATCTCAAGGAAAGTACCACTAATAAGTAATCAACATCTGAACAGGAAAGTTTATGTGAGTTTGATACAGAACCAGACTTCAAAGCAGTCTCAATGTGTGCCAAATCTCCTAATGAACACAATTTTTCATGTTACTGCATAATGATCCAAAGCCCTGCATACACTTTCTGAAGATTAGAAGAAACAGAATCATGTAATATGCTAGGTATAAAAATAGCAGTGTAAAATGTCAAGTCTCTAACCCATAAGATACATGAGAAGAGGTCTGACACAACAGCCAGGATGACTTACTCTGGGTTTGTAACCTGACCTTCTGCCACCTCAGCAAAGACAATTGAATTGTTACTGAAACTGTTCTTCTGCTGTGGAATTTTTACAATCCATTTTTAACCCCAAGCAGCATAGGCTTTGAAACATAACTCTCCAAACGGTGGGATTTGAAGCACCATTTCACCAGGGTCGACTTGCAAAGTTGAGGCAGCACCTGAGGACCAAAGCTGTTCAGCTGTCCCACTGTCAGCAGTCTTCACTCATCAAAAGCCAGACCTTGAGTGGTCTTACTGACATCACTGAACTTCTGAACTGTGTCTCAGTGACCACTTTTTCTGTCAACATTTAAGCTGCTTTATTACTACAAACAGTCCTGCACAGCACCCTGGTCTCTAAATTACAGAGAGAGATGGCTTTCATGGATGGACCACTCAGTGGATAAGGAATTGGCTGGATGGTCTCACTCAAAGAGCTGTGGGCAACAATTCAATGTCCAAGTGGAGATCGGTGATGAGTGATGCTCTTCAGGGATCAATAGTGGGACTGGTGCTGCTTAACATCTTTGTTGGAGACATGGACAGTGGAATTGAGTGCTCCTTTAGCAAGTTTACAGACATAACCAACCTGTGTGTTGTGGTCGACATGCTGGAAGGAAGAGATGCCATCCAGAGAGACTTTGACAGGCTTGAGAGGTGGGTCCATACCAACCTCATGAAGTTCAACAAAGCCAGGTGCAAGGTCCTGCACCTGGGTTGGGGCAATCCAAAGTACAAATACAGTCTGGGCAGACTATGGATTGAAAGCTGTCCTGAGGAGAAAGACTTGGGGGTGCTGGTTGGTGAACAGCTCAACATGAGCCAATAACGTGTGAGTGCAGTACAGAAAGGCAACTGTATCCTGGGCTGCATCCAGAGAAGCACGACCAGCAGGCTGAGGAATGTGATTCTCCCCCTTTAGTCTGTGCTCATGAGACCTCACCTGAAGTGCTGTGTCCAGATTTGAAGCCCTCAACAGAAGAATGGCATGGACCTGTTGGAGCAGGTCCAGAGGAGATGATCAGAGGGCTGGAGCACCTCTCCTATGAGGACGGGCTGAGAGAGTTGGGGTTGTTCAGCCTGGAGATGAGAAGGCTCCACAGGGACCTTAGTGTGGCCTTACAGTATCTGAAGGGTGCCCACAGGAAAGCTGGTGTGGGACTTTTCGTGAGGGCTTGCAGTGATAGGACAAGGGGTAATGGCTTTAAATTGATTTAGAGTTGATGTAAAGAAGAAGTTCTTCACTGTGAGGGTGGTGAGACACTGGACCAGGTTGCCCAGGGAAGTCGTGGATGCCCCATCACTGGAGGTGTTGTACAGTGTTGTCAGGCACAGAGCTGATGTTTGGTCCTCACAGTAATTTTTCTCCATGGCCTGGATGTCTCTTACGTTTGATAGTTACTCAACAATGGTGGGTAGTGCAAATGCTGTGTCAGTATTACTCAGCAATTCACTATTCTATAAAGTATGCATTATTTTTTCCAACATTTGGCATAGAATCATAGAAACATAGAATGGTTTGGATCTGAAGGCAACTTAAAGTTCATATAGTTCCAAGGCCTCTGATAGGGACATCTCCCACTAGACTGGGTTGCATAAGGCCCCATCCAATCCAGTCCTGAATAACTCCAGTGATGGAACATCAAGTTTTAAATTAAACTTGAAGTATGTAAACTTCGAAAACCAAGAGTTGAGTAGGTGTGGTAATCATGGAAGTATTTATAATGGAATTTAAAATAAAATTATTTTTTAAAATTACATTCCTATGGACTCAAAAATCTGTTTAGGCTGCAATACAAATATTTTTGTAATTCTTTTTGCTCAGTTGCTTTTATGAATCTAATTAACTTAAAAAAACCCACATAAATGAAACACAAGTAACCATAGAATCACAGAATGGTTTAGGTTGGAAGAGATCCTAGAGACCATCTAATCCAACCCCCCTGCCATGGGCAGGGATACCTCTCAACTAGACCAGATTGCTCAAGGCGATGGTTTGGTTTGGAAGTGACCCTAAAGATCAATTGGTTCCAATTCTCCTGCCCTGGGAAGGGACACTTCCCACTAGACCAAGTTGCTCAAAGCTGCATCCAACAGGGCAACCTCTTCCAGAGTCTCACCACCCTTGGACTGAAGAACTTCTTCCTAAGATCTATTCTAAACCTACTCTTATTCAGTTTAAAATCACTTTTCTTTGTCCTGTCACTGGACACTCTTGTGACAAGTCCCTCTCCCTGTAGCTTCCCTTCAGGTACTGGAAGGCAGGTACCAAACAAGAAGGAGTGAGAGTGTCAGGAACAAAATAACTACCATATTTCTTGGTGTGCTGAAAAATAGAGACTTCCTGAAAAAAAAATGCTACTTTTCCCACACTGATGATTTGCTGTTTTTAGACTAATGTCTTGTCTAATATCTTTACTTGTTTAATATCTTTATCAATCACCTGGGTGAGGGGATCAAGTTCACCCTCAGTAAATTTGCAGATGACATGAAATCAAGTGGGAGCGTTGATCTGGTCGAGGGTAGGAAGGCTCTGCAGAGGGATCTGGCCAGGCTGGAGCAATGGGCTGAGGTCAGCTGTAGGAGGTTTAACAAGGCCAAGTGCTGGGTCCTGCACTGGGGTCACAACAACCCCAGACACTGCTCCAGGCTGGGGGAGGAGTGGCTGGAAAGTGCCTGGTGGAAAAGGACCTGGGGGTGTTGGTGGACAGTGGGCTGAACATGAGCCAGCAGTGTGCCCAGGTGGCCAAGAAGGCCAATGGCATCCTGGCCTGGATCAGAAATGGTGTGACCAGCAGAGCAGGGAGGTGATCGTGCCCCTGGACTCAGCACTGGTGAGACCACACTTTCAGTGCTGTTATCCAGTTTTGGGCACCACAGTGTAAAAAGGACATGGAGGTGCTGGAGTGTGTACAGAGAAGGGCAACGAGGCTGGTGAGAGGGCTGGAAAACATGTCTTATGGAGGCTGGCTGAGGGAACTGGGGGTGTTTAGTCTGGAGAAGAGGAGACTGAGAGGCGGAGACCTTATTGCTCTCTGCAACTACCTGAAAGGAGGTTGTAATGAGGCTGGTGTTGGTTTCTTCTCCCAAATTACTGAAGATAGGACAAGAGGAAATGGCCTGAGGTTGCACCAGGGAAGATTTTGGTTAGATATTAGGAAAAATTTCTTCACTGAGAGAGTGGTCAGGCACTGGAATGGGCTGCCCAGGGAGGTGGTGGAGTCCCCATCCCTGGAGGTGTTAAAAAATGAGTGGATGTAGCACTTGAGGCTATGATCTAGTGGTTAGGGACATGTTGGGAGGAAAGTTGGACTTGATGATCTTGGAGGTCTTGTCCATCCATGGTGATTCAATGAATATAAATTTCACCTAGGTGAGAAATGGGAGAGAATTGTATTCCTGGTTTAGTGGGAAATTATTCAGCTGGATGTTTTTTTCTACCCTGGATTAAAACCAAAGTTGTCAGTGTCTTATGAAACAAAATTCCAGTGGAAAAAGTAAAAAGTCCCCACTTGGGACTGATAAACATTTTTATTCTCAGCTCAACTTTGCCACTTCAAATTAAATTTTTAAAAATTCTGCCCGAATCTAAATCTTTCACAATCCTCAGCTCCCACCATCCAGTGATTCAAGGTGAGTGTTGCCTTCTTCAAATTGCTGGCAGAGAAGAAAGATCCTTTGGGAATAAAGACGGAAAGAAAACACAGGAAAAAAAAAGAGCAAAAGGGAAAGATAAACAATAAACAGAAATTTCCAGGAACTCTTTCCAGAAGATTTAGCTACACCCAGTCTTTATTTTTGCTCCTATACCTCAAAGTTTGTCACCCTTCTTGAAGCTGCATTGCTTTCTACAGAATGAGCTGAAATCAAGAAAAAGGTGTTTGAGAATTTTTAGTTTATACTAATCTCCCCAAAGCCCTCAACATGAAACTGGTGTTCCTCCTGGCAGTTTTTCACTGCTACTTAACCACCTTTAACACATCTTAACAAAGTATTTCTTTGCTGAAGTACTCTGAATATCTGTGCTTGCTGTGTTCTGATTTTTATTATTTAAAATACAAGTGCTTCTTGACAAGAATCAGGCTCACAAGCTTGTCAGCAGCTTACAGGGTATTGTGTCCTCTGTTCACAGTTAGCTGGCACGGTGAATTTTTTCCAGAATAAAATATTTGCAGCTTTTTCATATCTCAGCACTCCATGGTATCTTCTTTCATGTCTTCTGCCCTTTTCGAGGAAAAGGCATGCAAAAACAAGGATCTCTGCCTGTTTTATAATCTTCTTGGAGTATTTTCTTCTGAATTCCAGGGTGTGGAAATAGTAAAATCTTGGTCCAAGGCATTCTGCTGTTTCTGTGCCCAGCTGTTTTGCAGCCATTCCCCTCCCATTTGAATCCTAGTTCTTATCTTCATGCTCTGCTAACACAGACATCACCTGGCCCATGCTGGCAAAGAGGAGGCAGAGGTTGGAGCCTATAATTCTGATTTCTGACTGACCTGGTTTGACTTACAACAAATTCTGTTCAGTGGTTCTACTTTTCAGCTAAGTCTCTTCTAAGTAACTGCACTTTGTGAAGTTAATGGCATATATCTGCAGACAATGTCTGCTTCTAGCAGTGATAATGCTCAGTGTTTATAGCTACTGCCAGGGTTTGGTGTGCAGAAAGGCTCTTGTTTATACTTGCTCCTGTGCAGACCAAGGTCACTGCTAAATCTTGAGATTTTCTTGGTGCAGAATGTAAAAGGCCACAGCTGCAGAGAGGAGCAGACAGGACAGGTGATCCTGAACTGACCACCAAGGTATTCCACTCCACACATGCCACAGTCAGTATAAAGCTGAGGGATCACCAAGGTCAAACTCTCTTCTTCAATGGCTGGTGTCCAAGGAGGACTCTTATCCATTCTGCCTTCAATCCCAATCCATGTGTTCCTGAATCTAGTTCCAGAACCCAGCTCTTAATCTGGACCCCATCCATGGCTGAGTCCAGTCTGGGACCTGCCCAGTGCCTGCCCACGGCATCAGTGGTGACGGTGGCATAATGGCCATCACAGGGGTTGTGTTCAATATTTATTTTGTATATATTTTTATATATTTATTTTACTATTATTATTTTAATCAAAATAATTTCAGTTTTCTTTTTCAAGCCATGTCTCTCTACCTTATTCCCTTTCTCTTCCTCTTCCAGGAAGAGAGAGGGGCTAATAGAGAGCATCTGCCATTTGTCTAGTGTCCAGCCCAGCCCTAACCCTTGACACTGGTGACAGAGTTCTTCTCCTCCTTCTCCCTTTCCTTTAACAGAAGAAACATCTGGGGACGTGCAAGTTATGAGGATCTACTGCCTCTAGTCACCACAGAGTAGCACCACCTCAGGGCTGCTCTAAGCTGGATATTTGCCTGTGGAGCTGCAACTCAGCAATGCATCATAGTGATCAATAGTTGGGTCAACAGTGGTCAGTTATAGAAACATAGCACCAGATTTCAAGAACACAGGTTTTGAGAATAACAAAGAGAACAAAGTAGTACCTGACCAGACACATAACATACATAATAAATTCTGGTGAGACAGCAGACCAGGCAAGAAAGATCACAGTGTAAAAGCATGTTAGCAAACATCCAAAAATGACCTAGAATGGATCCTAGAGGAAGAAGAAACCATTAACATGGGCACTCTAATACTCCCAACAAAGGATTTCAGATGCTGACAGCTTTCTGTAACACCTCCACTGCCAACACTAGGATGAAACCATCAAATTTATGACCCTGAGGAGCAAAGGAAGAGTGAGCAGAAAATCAGGAAAAGGGGTAGAAAATAAGAAGTGCAATATTTTTAACTGAATTATAATTACTGCAACTTCTTCTGCATAGGTGTGTTCTTTCTTTTTCTGCAATTACTCTTGGATTAGCAAAATATCTTGAATTAGACTAAGATTTTAATTTTAATTATAAATTAAAAATGTTGTCAAGAGTAGCATTCACCAATTGTAATATTCATATAGGGGGAAGTCCACTGTGAATCATTGAAAAATGTCCCTTGACTTTGCCCCTAAATGTTACCTGCAAAATGATAAATCCAGAAAATAAATGAGCAAAATCTATGGTTATATGGAGCTGTATATGAAGTTCTTTGCCAGTTTAAAGTGCTTGCATTCCTCGAGTATGTGTAGACTCAAATAAAATAGCTAAATGTATCAAAAGAATTGGTTTTACAGGCTATAATCCATTACCCCTAAAAGTGATCATCTATCACAGCCAACAGCAGTTTATCAGCATCAGAGAAAAACTGGCACTCCTATTGTCAGGATAAATTATGCACAGACTCAATGAAAAAGCCATCATACTCCCCTTAATCAGCAGACAATAGTAAATGAAGACAAAACCAAATGATGTTTCTTTCTTTAGCTACAATTTAAGGAAAAACACAAAGGCTACCCAGTGTTAATAGGGGACTGTAAGGGACACAGCACAGCAGTGGATGACAAGTGTGGAGTGCAGCATTTATTCTATAGGCCTATGAGAGAAAAGACTCCACTAGAAATGAGGGACAACTGGTCCGATGGCAAATGGCAAATGAGTTACATTTTCTGATAATGGGAATCAGTACATCAGTCAAAAGCAACTGGATGTGTGAATGAAAGGGGAAAAATAGTTCTGTTAAGTACACTTTGAGCTTGATCTATTTCCTCATGATTTTGTCTGTATTTTAGTAGGTTGACTATTACTTCAGCGATGTAACTCTAGATTGATGCTTGTAACAAGTACTGAAGACTTTTATACACAAACCTGGAGAAGTTCCAACTCCTGTGACTAATATATTCTGCTGTGGCATCCCTTCAGTAAATACAACGTCAAGGTCTGGGTTTTCTTTGGATAAAAAGGACTAGTCATAATTTACATAGTACTGTCAGCTCAATGTATATTAATTATGGTGCTTTGTAGGACTTCCTACAAAACTCTCTGAGTCTTTATGTTTTTAGCAAGCCTGGCTTCCTGCAGAACCATTTTTTTAGTTGCCATTTTGACACTAATAATTCATGCTGCAGAAGAGATCTTCACTGTGCTACTGCTTTCCAGATATACTTTATAAGGCTTATTTTGTTAACCCCTTTCCTTTCTGTCTATTTTGCCTGTGGTTCACGCTAAATCCAATTCATGCTGCAGAAGAGATCTTCACTATGCTACTGCTTTCCAGATATGCTTTATAAGGCTTATTTCCTTAACCCCTTTCCTTTCTGTGTATTTTGCCTCTGGTTCACGCTAAATCAAACAAACGCAAAGGACTGACAGATTTTGAATGAGAAAAAAAACAAATCCAATCTCATAAGACTGGATTTTACAATGATTTTTCTTTCTATAATGATTTTATCATGATTTTACTTGAGTTTAATACTGGACTCAAGTCAGTACTCATAAGATTTATGAGTTCCTATGAATAAATGCAACTCTTCCAATCTTGGAGATTTCTTTGGAATTGAGGAGAATGTTACAACTGATGTTTCCCAAAACAAACCTCCATCTTGGGGCTTTTTTAACAAAATAGTCTCCTGGCTTGGCTAAGCTGATGAGTGGCCATTAGCATGTGTGACTATTTCAAAGCTACTTATGGCTCTGACTTGGCATATTTTTCTATGAGACATGGTGATCTTCCTCCCATCTCCCCACAACTGATCTCCAAGATGAACACCATTGTTCTTCACCTGAAAGTAGCTCTGGCAAACACTAGACCCCTCTGTGAGCTGGTCAAATTCACCATAATGTGAGAAAGGATTTTTCTTTAGCCTGAAAATTATTTTTTTTCTGAATTTAGTGAATTAGCTTTCATCCAAATCTGCTCTCTCAATTTGTTGAATATGCAGGAAGCAGATTAAAATTGGAGATGAAATGCATTTTAGCTGCTGTGGAGCCATCAGAGAAGAGTTTTATTTTTCATATCAGAAGGGAATAACCCCTGGTTTTCCATCTTTCTTCTTCAGGATTAATATTATATGGTTTACAGTGAAGGAAACCTGAGAGGTGAATCAGAGCTGTATCACACTGGCAAAAGTGGTTTTGCTGTTGAAAATATAGGGTAGGAAATCATGTAACATGATTTTTGATAACTTTTAAATATTCAGTGCAACAGTGCATTCAAAATGGTAATTCCTAATTACATCTGAAATCAGTTATTGTTTTCCAAGAAATAATTGTTGCCATATTCCTCTTTTTCAGACATAAAGACAATCTTGTTAGATATCTAAATTACAATCTTTGGTTTTATGTTGTTTAAGAATAAACAGTATTCTGAAACACTCATTTTTAATTCTTCATGTATAATGGAAGCTCAAAAAATCTGATACTAAATCTTTTGATGTAAAATTTATTCACAACGATAAACCATTTTTCTCCTTCTTAGTCTCTTCTGCCAGGATTTGAGAAAATAAATCTGATATAACCATGAATAATTTGGATTACTTGCATGTTTGAAAAACTATTAAACTTAGAGAAATTTATTTATTGCACAATTCAAAGGAAGCCACATTTGTATTCCTTTTAGAAGTATGGCTCATCTCTATTCTAGTACGTATGAGTTTATGTTGTGGTTTGAGGCTTGGAATGGGGGGGGGAACTTACAGAAAATGGGAGGG
>NW_008594258.1:0-4810 GCF_000691845.1 Merops nubicus | reverse complement strand
AGTGTCTCTCTCTCTCTCAGGGGGGGAGAGGCGAGTACATAGTTCTGTTCTGTGTGGGTCCTGCCCTGAGCCCCTTTTTACACGGAACCAGGACAGTTTGCTATTAAAAAAAAGCTCTAAACAGTTATCAACAAGGCTCACTTTGAGAGGAAAAAGTAATTCTAAAATTACTGTATCATAAAATATAAGAAGTCATATTTTAACATCGTTTATACGCTAGCATAAAAATAAGTCAGCCTCCAAAATCAGATTGTATGAAGTTACAGATGTATGAAAATCAATCTGAGGGTTTAGAAATTACATCTGGAAGCAAAATAGTTATATGCTGTAATTATAGTGTTAAAATACTGACTTCCTTCAAATGCCCATAAAGGAGAAGAAAGCACATGTGTCCAAAAGATTTTTCAAACATTATTAAGTCTAATGTTGTCTAATTTCATCTTGGGCTCCATTCTGCTAGCGTTCCTCTTGTTAATCCATTTATTATAAGGGACTCATCCAAGACTAAATCATTCAACCTGGCTGAAAGCATCATTCTTCATTTTGTAGACCATTATTATCTATTTGTGTATGTGTCTTTATTAATGCTTAATATGAAAACAATACATTTTTCTATCCATATGTTTGGGTTTTTTTACATTTTGGTTCCTATATTATATTTTTGTATGAGTTTATTGCTTTATATAATATATATATTTTATAATTATATTTTTACTCATCATTTTGAGACCTTGTATTAACATTTAAAATAAGAAAATTATAGCCATGTTAAAAGTAAATGAGGTGCAAATGGAAATCCAGACAAATCCAGTTAGAAGCTATGTGCAAGCAATGCAGGAGCTTGCAAACACTGGGGTTTTAAATCATGGCTGTGCTACAGAAGTGAGAGCCTTTCCTAGTCTTTGTCTTGATGTGTGTACTCTGATAATATCTCACATCTCATTCTCCAAGGAGGACCCATCATACTTTTTATTGTAGTCAGAGACCATGATTCCAGGGTATGTTATGGTGTGCACGAGCCAGGAAGTCTAAATGCAATCTATATGACTAGCAGGAGTTATTTCCCTCTGGGAGAACTTAATGTTCTAACATAAAACCAGTTTTCAAGACAAATTCACCATGGAACCTAGATTGCATTAACTTCCCACGGATCACAGGAAAGCACATGAATCAGTGAAATTTAAAATGAAGACTACTGAATACACCAAATTCAGAGATATCATACTATAAGCTATAGTATTATATTACAGTATAGTATATTAATACTCTATATTGGAGAGTGGATCTAAACAAGCCTACCTACTCCTTCAAAGCACTGGAAAAAAAATAAATCCAAAGAACCAAGAAAACAGCAAAAATGTTTAGCCCACATCACAGCTTGTCTTTTACAGGCACCTTTCCAGCCTACAGACCAGCTGTTGAGCTTTTGCCCTTCTGTGATCTAACTAAAACATCTCTTGTTTTGTAGAAGAGTGACTGCTCTTCTTTTCAAGGTGATGGCAGTAATAAGAAGAAGTGGGGATGTGCAGATGAAGAAAAAGGCCCAGATTCATCCCATTCCTGGAAAATATTAGTAGTGCTTATATCTGGTATCACAACCATTACACCCTCCAAGTGCCTCTTCAGCAGATTTTCTTTATGAAGTTAGATTTCTTTGAAAGTTTTCCAACCAGAGGCAAAAATGAGACATCACTTTATTACCATACTCACAGCTCTCACCCTCCTCATCTGAAAGGAATTTCTTTCAGTGGCTTCTCTGTTTTCTGTTGACAAAACTGATCAAAACCTCAATCCATTGGTTTTGGCATGAATGGAGCTTCCACTAGAAAAGTTTAAAACTTTATGGGAAGGATAGACAGAAGAGAGGAAGGATGAACAAGCCTGAAGACCAACTGATCTAATGATGAAAGTAATGATGTGGGATGCAGAATTCCATGACCATTGAGGTTTGACCATTTAAGACTCAGTTTGTATCCACTGCTTTGTGGGAAACATAGAGATAATAATCCTCCCTTAAAAAGAAAAAAAAAGAAAAAAGTATGAGAAACAGGAATGTTTTTGAAGTCTTAAAAGTTTTAATGGAATAAGAAATATGACTGTCTGTGCTTAACAAAAATCATTGTGCCACTGACATACAAGCATTGTCTTAAAAGTTATCATACCAGAACCTTTTAAAGCCATTTGTTTTGTTTTAAGGTCATAAAATCACTAGGTTTTATCTCCTATGTCAGATGTAAACAGTGCTTTTAGAGCCAGAAGCAGGCCAATTTAAAACATTTTGTTCTCATAGTCAGGAGGGACTAAATTTAAACGTGCTAGTGAGCCAACACCTGCTACCAATAAAAGATGGACCCAACTTCATAGTTCACATTTATTTTTCAGTGCATATGGGGGATGTGGTGATTCTCCACTAGGTTGCTCAACTGTTTCTAGGGGAAAACACACATAAAAAAGCAGTACTAGGAGAATGAAGTAACATGATATGGAAAGAGTAGTTCTTCCAATTTGATTATTGCTAAGGGACAGTTTAAACTTGCAAGCATTTTGGGATGGAGTCTTTTAACCAGACTGGTTAAAATGTAGGAGCAAACTGAGCAAACCTGTTTCATAAGAAACTTGAATATAGAGAAGGCAAAAATCAGAGATTGTAGCAGCATCTTTGATTCAGATGTACAGCGGATGAGATCAGACTTATATTTGTACTTCTCAGAAACGACGAGGGCCAGTGAATCATGACATTTCTGGCAATGAAATATACATTTAGTTCTATTGTATGCCCAGAACAAGATTTTAAAGCACTGCATATGTTTCTTTCTGGTTCTCTCTGCAAGAGCGAATGTCACACTGAGAGGACTGATTCCTTATGTCATTAACAGGCAAAAAAAAAAAATGTATTTTGCTTTAGATTACTTGAAACTTCACTGTTACGAATATTAGGGTTTCCATACTCATTTATTTAACCATTTTTTTTTTGCAATCTATTTCATATATTGTTGTATACAAGGCTCCTACAGAGTCACAGTCCAAAAAAAAGACTTTAGTTGAATGACAAATCCAGCTGCATGCAATCACATTGCTTTACTACCCTTCTTAGGTCCCTCCCTGAAATACTCTTCTGCCAAGATATCTATCAAAACCAGGTTTTCTGTGGTCACTGTCATCATGATGATGACTTATTATTTATTCTGGTCTTCTCCATCACCATTTGATTTACCCACCTATCAACAGGAAGGCATACTCCAGACAACTTTAATACAGGCATGGTGGCACAGGCTTCAGGGAAGTCTCTAGAAGCATAACAAGGATCCTGGATACATGCCTAGGTGGCTGGTGCATGCTGAAATCAATACTGAACAACATCATTGTTGTTTTGCATGCTAGTTGTGTTGTTACTACAAGATTAAGTGCGAAATCAATACTGAACAACATCATTGTTTTGCATGCTAGTTCTGTTGTTACTACAAGATTAAATGTTTTGCTCCACTGTGAATAAAATCTCTGAGCCTTCAAAAGAGAGATAATCTCTTCCATAGGTATGGGTAGAGAATATAGCTTTGAGCTCTAGGAATTACCACAGTACTTCTAGTGCTTCCACTAAGCAGCACATGAAAAAGTTCAAAATCTCAAAAACAATATTTAACAAGGAAACAAGAAAGGAACTCCTGTAAATCTACTCTGAGGGCAGCAATGTAGTACTATCAAACATGAAGTTATCAGTACAGCTTTTCATTTTATGGGTTGTGCCATAGTCTCTTGTCAGCAGTTTCAGAAATCCCTGGAGTTGTCTCTGACAGGGAAGTTTCTGGATAGAATCTGTTTAAGCAATATTGGAAATAAAATGTCCTTTGTTTTCCTGCTATTCTAACAATAGCCATGATAACATGCAAATTGCAGAGTCTGCAGACATAAAAAAGCAAAGTAGCTACAGAAATATCTGCCCTTTTCTGCCTTCTTGCTGCTTAAACTTTGCAGAAATACAGCTAATGACCCTGTTGCATCAATTTTAAATTATAAAGGTGTTCTTTTTCTGGGAGCTGATCCTCATCATTATTATCCTGTTTTGTGGAGGTCACCAAATAGCCATTTGGGTTGTAATTGAAGAGCTGAAGTGATATTTAATGCAGTGGAAGCTCAAGAGTATTCCCCATTGCAGCAGAGAAAGCTCAGCCATGACACTTCTGTTTCACACTCTGAGTACAAGAGAGTCTTTGTATCTTGGCTGTCACTCCCCACCAATAATTTTGCATTGACCTGGTTTTTATTAGGTTTGTAAAATCAGGCTGAGGCACAGCTCCTCAGTTAGAGTATATCCACAGATCACCTCTAACTCTCATGGAGTTTTAGCATGGATTCATCTGATTTTATGTAAATTCAAAATTAGGCTCATATTTCACTGTGTTATAAACAGGCAAATGCTGGCTTCATAGGGTCATTCAGAAGCCTATCACATTGGCTCTTTGGCTGTAGTTTTGGTTTATGAGTGGTGTTGTACAGTTTGGCAAGTCAAACACGACACTTCTGCTCCAGACTTCTAAATCTCATGGCTATAAATATGAAGAGCTAATTAAAACAGAAAAATCAGCTCTCAGAAATGTGTACTTTTACTTTCTACTTTGTAATACCTAGATTTCAACTTGGGTGACCATGATACACAACCTAAAAATCATTCTCATGCTTTCTAAAAAGTACCATTAGAGCTGGCTTAGGATAGCTGCTATATATTTGAGCATCATTCATTACTGTAGAGATAAAACATTCAAATATAGATATTTTGTTTAAGTAGATAAGGATGACAGCTTTTTTCCCCCCC
>NW_008594257.1:32605-34746 GCF_000691845.1 Merops nubicus | reverse complement strand
CAACATGAGCCAGCAGTGTGCACTTGATACGTCTTATTTTTTCAGCAACTAGCACTGAAATGCTGAATGGTTTTCAGCATTCTCAGGAGGTACAATGAATTAGAAACAAAAGGAAACACAAAAAGCAGCATCAAGCTTTTTTTTCTTTTTTTCTGATTTCCTAAAATCAATGTTTCGTTTCCAAAGACAACACCCTTTTTGAATTCTTCACAAGAATGAGTTCTTCCTTCCCTATGTAACAAGCCCAAAGATACCACCAATCTTATGGAAAGGAAGGCTGTTACACCCTGAGAAACCTCTGCATTGCAGACATAGGGCAGAACAGAAATTCTTACCTGAACAGAAATCAGAAAGGAGTGATTGCATCACCAGCCTTTTGGCACCTTAACGGAGAGTCTAGTTTCTTTTAGCTTTCACCTCCTTGGAGGAAGAACCTCCTTCCACGAAGATCTCAAGAGCTCTCAGATCTCACGTCCTCTTGCAGTAAGGAGTTCAGACACCCAGAAATAGTTAATGTGTCTGTTATGCCTAGCAATCTGGATTTAGATAATGCTATTTACTTACAGCTTATTTTGAGAATTAAAAACAAGGGTACAAGAAATAGATTACCATGGGTATTACTAAACATATATTGCCTTGAGCAAACCTTATTTCTGCACCAACAGCTGTACAAATCACTGCAGTGTAGCCACACACTTCACTATGCACATGCACGCACACAGAAAAGTTAAACCCCCCAGAATTTATTATTCTATAGGAGCAGTTATTAACCTAATTGAGCTTTGTTAACAAGCTCAGTCTCTAATTCAATGGAATAAAACAATTACACAACTTCCTCTTCTCCCAGGCTTCCAGTTCCTCTGCATCCAAGCTTCCAGGCTACAGCTCAAGGTAGCCAATTTAACAACAGAACTCGTTACAGCCTGAGAAAAAATGTCAAGTTCTTCTTTAAAAATGGGTCATTTCTCTGTTGTCAGCTGAATTAGCAGTTTAACTTACACTCACTCACTGCCAATGTGGTCTTTCCTGAGGAAACACTCTATGTTACAGGTCAGCATTTTCCTATCAGCCCCACTAGAGTGACACATTATTTCTGTGACCTGTTACATTCTAAAAAGACACTGCCTACTCTCCGGTTTCTTGTAATCTCTCCAAAAGTACAGTGCTGTTGAGGAGATGAGAGAAATCAACAATAGAACTACTCAACTACCTCTGCTTTACTGGAGACTTCATGTGACATACACCAAAAATTTTCAGAAGCCAGCAATTACCTTCAAAGAACTATTCCATACGTTTTTTTAAAAGAGTGTTAGTTCCCTAGTTAAGAATATTGCAGCCTGTTAGTTTTTTAGTGAGGCAAGAATGCTTAAGGCAGGTTTAAAAACTTACCTCACGTCAACTGAAATGTAAAAAGCCCCCCAAAATAGTGAATTAGTACAGCTTATACAGCCATATTTGAGAATGTCATTTGTAAATTAATTTTAAACATATCCCTACTTGAAAAAAAATCCACCTTTGTAAGTTGGCCCAGTATACTTGCTGCTAAACAAATCCATAACTCTAGTGTGAATTTATCTAGCTTAATTTTCTCACTGTTCTGTTATTCCATGTCTGTTAAGCTTAAGTAGCTTGTTACTAAATACTTGTGTAGGTACCTACTAACTGGAATTTAGTCACTCCTCAATTATAAAATTAAACACGTTTAACACAGTTTTTCCTTGCGTTTAGGTTGTGGGAACACATTGCAGGAACTATGGCTATTTCCTCCCAGCTGCATAGCTTCAAGTTTTTGTTTGCATGGCTGTATTTTGTATAACAAGCCAGGCTGTTTTACAACAGTAATTGACTTACACTTGTATTAGTCATCTGTCATCTTCAAGCTGCTTGGATTTTACCTCAGGTAACAGTTGAAGGTATCAATCCATTACCATGGAATAAGGCCAGAAGCTAGTTTGCCAAGCTTCAGTGGTCTTTGCTCACAACTGCAACGTCAGCCAACATCTCTAATCCATTTAATTTTTTATGGTTATTTTGTATTACTCCAGACTTATGTTTAAATACTGTGAAGACACGAGGGCTCTACCCTTTGGCCAATATATGGCTCTTCCCAAGAGCTGACTTCTCAGGAAGCCATAAATCAT
>NW_008594257.1:0-32574 GCF_000691845.1 Merops nubicus | reverse complement strand
CTCTTTCCTAAAACAAGCAGGTCACTACCTGTTGCCCCCTACTCCCAGCTTACGTGACCAGGGGCTCCCCTTACACAGTCCTCCAGGCTCTGAAGGGTCTACTTCCAGAGCCATGAATTACTAGAAAATGTAGCTTTCAAACAGAGGAAGATCTTTCAGTAACAAAGCAGGGAAACGAGGCAAATTTACTTCATTAGCTCTCTACTTTCAGCGCTTTTCAGACTGCTAGTCTTGGCTTTGAAGAAGACATAGGGAGCCAGTTACACAAAGCACACAACTTCGAAGTGTGGCTTATGTGGAAGTGGCATGTTACCACAACCATAACCAACCAGGCTAGGTCTAGGTTCATGGTGAAAAAGTTACCCATGGTACACATTGCATTATGTCTTTTCAGGGTGAGATACATGCTTTTGTCAAAGTAATTAGCGAAAACAGAATGCCTGCCAACACAAGGACATCCCAAAACTGCTGCAGCCAAATCCATTCAGAGGACAAAGTGGTCAGAAAGCTTTCCCTAGCAAGCCCTACAAGCTGATGACGAAATGGCTGAAAACAAGCCATTTCTGACTGAAGGACATCAAGCATATTCATAGCAGGGTGGGATACTACACCCTTTGAGGCTTCAGCCTTTCAGTTAATGTTCTTAACACAGTCACACCGAAACCTTGCAATCTTTGGGATGCCAAAAATTTAAGATTTCCACTTACTGATAATAAGCAACAAACCATTGTTGGTGGTCATTGCCATAGTTGCCTTCAGTAAGCGCTGACTTTAGAGGACTTACATGTATTTAAATAATATTATTCTTTCTTCCTCCCTCCTCCTCACCCCCCATCTGGAAAGAATTACTCTGCAAGTCAAATGACAATCATTTGACTTGTACAGAACCACATGAACCCAAGACTGTCAGTAGATTTATACCACATCCTTTAGGGGTTAGTTTAGTTTCACATAGTGAAACATCTAATGGCTTTCATGATTTTCAACAGATAACTTGAAATTAGCCATACTATAAACACAGCAGTGGATACATAGTTTCCAATAATGCTTAACTGATTTTTTTTTTCCCTATGCTCTAAAGAGAAACCTCAATACATGCAGAAATAAAATGTAGTATTTTTAAGAATATTTAAGCATTCAGCTATTTTTAGCTTTTTTCTCCCTTCTAGAACAGCATTATGCAAAAATCAATAATAGATAAGAGATTACCTTGTTCTAGAAGACATGGTTAGCACACTAACCATAAAGATACACAGCTGACATTATTCTAGATGCAAATTTGAAACAACATTAAACTTTAATCTCATTCTCTGTTGTTTCATACACAGTTTCCAAAACAAATAAATGAACCACTGCTTTTGTGTGTCATCCTCACCACTTTTTTTAACTATAATTTTTATTTAAATAAGACACAGGAACTTCTATATTGAAAAAAATACAAAACAAAAGCCACACATTTCCTTGTGTAAACCAATATTGTGTGATAACTTGAATACCGTTCAGAACAGTGGCTAGAAATAACAGTACAACTATGTACAAAACTTTTAACAGTATTTGACAAATTTCTACAGCTGGATGTAGAATACAATTGAGATAAACAACTGCTGGGAAATTTACATGGCAAAGCATTAGCTTTAACACATTTGGTGCAAAACCTTCAAACCTCCTAAGAACAAATGTGGAATTTAATTAATATTTAGTTTCTCATGGAAAAAAAAAAAATAAGAAGACCACACAATGGCATTGCAAATAACATAGAGTTCATCACTGATCTAAAACCCACTCATCATATCCCCTGGTAACCTAACACCAGTTACTGAGACTACGATTTCTCATCTGGACATAACCAGAGCATAAAAATGTCACCATACTGCAATGTTAACCTACAAAGAAAAAATATTAAAAGGAATCAATACTTACATCACGAGTATTTTCTCCCCATTATCTTCAGTCTATAAAATATATAGTGTTTTCACCTAGGCCTGAGATTAGTAGGGTTAAAGATGGCTGTCATGTTTCATGGTTTTTCACAAGAAAATGGTTAGAGACAGACCTTACTCTCCTGGTTTTTTTTTCTGCAAAGGGAGCCAAAAAACAGTGACTGTTTTATAGTCTGCAAATTCCATCTTGTAAGACAACATTAATAAAAACTAGGTAATAAAAAGGAAATGATGCTCTATTTCCAAAAAAAAGCATGTATTTACTGAGTAGTTACTGGTGGCTCACTCTCTCACCCCCCTCCAATCTCACCTTCAAAAGAGGAAAAAACTATAGTGGATCAAGTTTAAATGCGCAGTAGCTGCAGGCTACTAATCTCTTTCAATTCCTGGAAAAGGTGAACCTTACTCTCTTAGGAGCAGACAGCATAAATGTAGTTCCACTGAGCTGAAACCAATGGGGCAAGAACAAGTTTATTTTGCCGTTGGGGTTCTCTTTGTACCACAGGAAATTATCTCTGAGAGTAATGCTCCTCCTGTTGCAGTACAACAGAAGAGCACCACTAACCCTTTCTTGCCATAAACTATTTTGAGAAAGTGTCCAGCCTGCAAAACCAGGATTATTTTACAAGGATTTTTTTTTTTTTTTTTTTTTTAAATTCACACTTAAGAAGGGAGGAAAACACACTTTTACACACACAACTTAAGTAACTGAAAGTTATTGGAGAAGCTTTAAGTAACATGAACTTCAAACTATTGTTTTCCCCACCCCTCTTAGAACACTCACTCAGTACTTTTGGACTTTAATCCAAACATAATTACTCACTACATAAATAAAATGCTGCTTATATAACACTGCTTGACAAAAAAAAAAATCCAATTTCCAACCAGCAAATGAATGAACATTTCCAAAAGAGAAACTAAACATTAATTTGACTTTTAGAGGGTAACAGTAGCATTTCACATCCTTAACTGCCAACAAAAACATGAGAGGAAATCCCCATCACCCCCTGTGAAACCTGAAAGAGTTTCTGTCCTTGAACAAAAACATTCTTCTCTTTCAAAATCCTGTCACGCAAAACGTGGAATGTTTCTCATGTACAGCCTAGTACTGAACACTTTATTTGCAACAGTTTAACAGTCATTAACTGAGCAACACCTGAAACCTTTAAATGCCACATTTTTACATATATTGAAATGACAGTAAATGCAACAGTTGTTTTACTTGTAAGCACATGACAAAGTGATACACATCACAGATTTGCTGGTTCTCCTCATGTTCACCCATGTCCAGGGTCATCATCCACCTGGATCTGAATGCACTTATTCCAAGAAAGTGGAATGTAATGAGGAAGTTTTAATGCATAAAATAAGGAAAGGCAAAAGAGTGATGTTCCCTCTTTAGCTTTGTAGCTGTAAGATATTTTATATCCCAATATGATATACATTCCAAGTTACCTGAGTTTACACTTCGAGAGAAGTACCTGAAGCTAGGCCATAGGGTGGGCACTGTGCAACTGTTGTGGCCATACTCTCTTCTTTTTTTTTTTTTTTTTTGCATTGTGTGTATTACAGAAGTTAGAAACAAACACCTGGATCAATTGTAAACATAATCCTGAAGTACAGTATTTTCCATAGGACACAACACAGCAAGACATTTTCTATTCAGACAGGCAACTTTTTTTTATATATATATAGAGCTTATTTATACTGTAGGATTTGAAACAGAACACAGAACACAGTACTAGTCAGCTCAAACATACTATGAAATGCATAGTCTCCACTTAAAACGCTTAATGATATATGGTTTCTGCAGGCATTACTGTTTTCTCGCAGAAAATGCTGAATGTGAATTCTGTCCCTGCCAAGAACAGCGATGAGATATTTTTTCAAACGCTGTTAAGTATTCCGTGTTGTTCTGAAAGGTCGCCAACCTCACGCAGGTGCATCTGAACTACTATCTCCCTCAATCCTTGTTTCAGGGCAGAGGCCTGCTCCACCTTGGTCTAGATGAACATGTAGCTCTGAGGAGAGGAATGGTCTTCGGTCTGAATTTCTTGCAAAAGCGGCTGCTGCTGTTGGGGTGGTTGCTGTGCTGGGACCTCTGTAAAGTCCATTGTGCTGGTGTCATCTGACAGAGATGAGAAAGAGACCCGAGATGAAAGCTGCTCAACAGTCAGTGTGCTCAAAGCTGTGCTTTGACCAGAGTTTGGAGAGTTCTTCAGCGTCAGGTCTGAAGCAGGAAGGAGGGGGCCCAAAAGTTTTACAGGACAGAAAGCTGATCCGGTTGGGATGAAATTAACCTTGTTTTTGTCAGGACATGAAAAGAGAGGGGCTGAGACAGGCTGCCGAGACCTACAAGAAGAAAAGCGGTTATACACCTGGCCAACTAAGATGTTCTTCTATATGTCATGAATTTTGTGGTTCTACACGTTACTAAGATGTGAATGACAAGGAATGAGATTAATTGGACAGAGGGGCAAACATCTTCCATAGTGGTAGTCAGCTAACTAATCCACAGCATTAAAAAAAGGACCGTCACAAAAATGACTTGGTAATTATGACATAAACATGCAACTCCCAGGAAGAAAAGTCTGCAGTACATATGCACATGAAGAAAGGCCACAGTAATTTAGAATGGCACAAGTTCTTCTTTAATAAAAACAATGCAGCAACCAACACGTTTAGTTCTATTAAACCCCTTTGAGAACCTCCATGAAATAGACCTCTCCTTTCCCATATTCCATAATTTGTCTGGAGGCTTCCTCCACAACCCAACATTGCTCCTTCATTATCCAGTGGGCAATGAATGCTGTTAGAGTAAGAAAGGTCCCCTCCTTAATTCTTTCATCCACGGGAGCTAAGCACACAACCTTGACAGCATGTGCTCAAATACTGCTGGTCTAAACAAAAAAGACACGATGTCCAAGAGTTTAATTTCATATTTCTTGCTCAGAAAAAAAAAACTGAGCAAAGTCTATACTGTAAGTATACCCCTGTCTACAAACAGTTTTCATAGGTTTCCTTCCATTTTATATGTTTTATACGTACCAAAATGTTTGAAAATACGTACCTATGCTTGAAACTGATGGAGAATTATGACAAGGAGAGTTTTTAAGCCATGAACATTTAAAATGTTAATTAAAAAAATATATGGAAAGAGGCTTATAAATGCTTAGGAAATTAAATGTATCTTATCTTTTCTGCTCGGATTTTTGTTGCCTTTATAAATGCACAAAAAGAGTTGAAGCATATAAGATTCAACTTCCTCTTCAAACCAACGTGAACACTTCAGCTTCTGTTCTGTACAAACTCTAAGAATAGTTCGCTCCTGAGAAACCCATCAGCTGGAATAGTTTATTCATCTGCAGTTGAATAGGCTCAGTAAACGGGTTTACTGCTTTGCAGATACCAGCTGATATAAAAGGCATTACTTACGACATTTCCTCAAAGACCTTCACTCGCTCACATCCCTCTGGGGGCTCTCGTTTGAACATGTAGCTGTTGTTTGGTTTGGGAGATGAGGCATACTTGGGCAACGGTGAGCTACTCCCACTGTCTGAAAATTTAAAGCAGTTATATTACTAGAGATTGAGAGTGCTTTTTAATTAAACTCGACTTCCAAACAAGATGCCTTTTTTCACAGTTTAGCCACTATGCCGGTTTGCTTCTACCACAATGCTTCCTTTATTGTAGGTTATTCCTAACACCCTTGTATGGCACGTTTCTTCTGAATAAAAGCTTCAGCGCAGCAGTAATATATCATATAACGACACGTAACAGGAAGATATTTTTATCCAGAACACTGCAATTGGTCAGAACAATGCAGAGCTGTGATCCTGAAAACAAATATGTTCTGTATTATGTAACTCAAAAAACATAAATGAGCAAGCTAATATGCATAATACATGCAGAAGAATTCTGAGTGGTAATGATAATATGCCTACTCACTGTATAAACACAGTTACTGACAATGTGTGTATGCAGGTATCTTCTTTTGAAACAATTCCTCACTGGAATATTCACCTCAATCGTCTCATGAATAGTTCAGAAGTTGCACAGAAACAAAGTATGTCTGTAACACAGGTACTGACACCTCATCATTACATTGTCCTATCTTACTTGCTTCTCAAACGTGAAGCTGATTTGGTCGCCAAAATAAAACTTCCACAGTTCAATTCTCTTATCACTACTAAACTATTTGATATAGGTATTATTCTTCATAATGCCAGCTGTGTATATTTTATTAGACAAACACACTAAGTGTCAAAATCTAAGACAAGACAATAGGCAGGTTTCTTTGTACTTCTCAGAAAATAAAAGAGAGAAGGCTCAACTCTGATAATGAAGAAGCACGAATTTGAAAAATGAAGACTGTGAAAGGGCTCACTTTAAACATGACACTGTGTTATTCAGTGCATTAAGGAAATAAAATAGGTACAAAAATAAGTACAGAAGATTAGCTTTCTGCAACGGCTTCTACCTTTTCAAAGAGCAACATCTATCTCAGGCTAGCATTCTCTCCCTATTCTCTGCTTGGGCTTACAATTACAAGAATGAAAAGAAATGGCAAAGTTAAAAAGGATCCCTCAATTTACAAGCACACCTTATTTGGAAAGAAATACCTGCTGTTATTTAAGCTCCTTTTAAATCTTTCCACCAATGTGGGGTACCTTACCATTTTTAACTCTTATACTTTTGTTTATTCTGCTGTTGTTCATGTATGCCTTTTCAGCAACGGTGGAAAACCAACCAAAGCTTCAAGCACTATGATCTAGATTCACTGAAGCACATAAGGTTTCCTTAACAGCTTACAAAACACAACTACATAAAGTTCCATATAACCATGACTCAAACAAAGGTGAATCATTAGATATTTTGAAACATCCCTGCTTCCTCTTACAGCAAAACACAAATCAACTCAAATGTTACACTTCCCTTTGGAGATTTGTTATGAAAGATACGAGTTAAAAACCAGCTGAAGTGAACCTCAGTAGTGTATTTATTATTCAGCTCCTTCCTGCTGTAGAGTGAACACAGGACTTCTACTTACAGAATTTTAGGTGTTAACTGTATGAAGGCAGAAAAAGCTTAAGAGACAATACAGATATTTGTCAAGCTGGGAGCATGATGGTCCTGTTGGCATCTTTCCACTGCTGGCCCACATAGCTCATTCCAAACAAAGAAATCATTAACAGAACCCAGACAGGGTTTTTGTTTGTTTGTTTGTGTGTTTGTTTTTTTTTTTCCCCCCTCCTAATATTTAAAATTGAAGAGCCAAGTTTCTACCTAAAAAATCTGAGACATAAAATGTGCTACTGTTCATTCCACCAAGTGGTTGAAAACTGTGGAAGTACATCCAAGGAAATAATCAAACTGAATTCAAAATTAAGTCAGTTCTTGGAATATTTAGAGTCTTGTCTAGCCAGTTCAGTTTTCCATCAAGTTTTCAGTTTATTCAGCCCTGTCTGGCTGAAACTATAGAAAACAGCTGTTCAAGAAAAAATAATATTGTATAATTAAACCATTCTATTTCTCTCTTTATCCTTCTTGCTTTTAAAGCTTACTAAGTTGTTAGCTTTTCATTTTGACCATACATACACCAAACTACAATTTGAGAAATGTGTGGTTATTAAGAGACTCACATGTACAAGCTTGGTGTTGGTTCTGCACGTACAGCAGCAGTGTGAGAATGGAAGCACAGTGGGAAAACAGGCCACAAGTTAAAGTGGTAAGAGTTGGAATTTACAGATTAAGCCAGTCTCTGCTTGTGTACCCTGCAAACTCCAAGTGCTAAACTGTCATGTTATTAGTCCTCAATGACACTGCAAATGTGTATTCTCAAACTGTGCTATTTACACTTTTTACCGTCTCAGAAGCTGCAATGCATAAGCCTTGATGTTGGAGGACACATCTGCCTCTTCCATGCTTCCACCAGTAGAGTGTGCTCTGCTGGCATACTGCAGTCAACTAATCAAATTTCATTTGATGAGATGGCAATAATTGAACATTAACATATATAACCTTTAAATTGTGTTTTCTTCCCATAACCGCACAGCAGACAATATGGAGTATTATAATACAGTATTTCTAAACAAATACGCAAAAGTAATCTATTCTGTTATCTAGAAAATGTTTAAGATTGTAATTAAACATAAAACTCACTATTTTAACCAGAAGGCATTACCACAAATTTTAGCTTGCATATATTAGAGCAACAAACGAGGAAAACTAAAAAAAGAATCTCTAAACCTACTTTCTGAGTGACAAGGAAAACAAGAAACTTTGCCAGCGAGCCTTGGGATTTGCTTTGATAGGTTCAAAACCACTTTTGTTTCTTAAAACAACCCAAAGACTTCACATACTACTTTCACTTTAAAAACTACAAATCAGATGCATAGAAGTTAAAAAGTATCATCAGTTCATCTTCAGGAACATGTTGCTTGCAACAGTCTGCTAGCAACAGTAGCAATACACAATGCTACACAAAAGCACCTAAATCAAAATCCCTGAAAAGCAGGTTAAACTATTTTTGTATAAACCTCCCCAAATTTCATCTGCTTATACCTTAGGATGCCTTTGGACTTATCACAGCTGCTACGTATGCTATGCAGCACTCTGAATTACAGTTTCATGGACCAGAGTATTGTAAAACAGATGTAGTGAGACAAGCAGCTTTACTGCAGCAAGGCAGTCACTTACCTTGCATTAGGCTATTTGAAAACAGAATCATAAAGCCACCTGCCTTTAAAATACCTTCTACCCTTCCCTCTCTGCTCCAATCAACAGCATTTAGCATTACTGGTCCATTCGGAGCAGTATTTGTGGGCCTCTTCTGAAATTTAGCTTTTGTTTTCATTTGAAAAATTCAATAGATTTAGCAGCATCTCGCAGAAACGTAAACCCAACAGCTGATCCAGTCCAAAGAGCAGCTGTAAGGGCCTCATGCCAAAGCACAGCTTTGCACAAGAAATAAAAGATGCTTTAGAAATGTAAAGCAGTGCTGTGTCTGTACAGAGCGCTGGCTCCTCTCACGAATCATGTCTCTCAGTCAAACTACTAACCTTCCTTTCTTATTCAGCAACACACTCAGAAGCATTCATGAAGCTGATAATTGTATTTTTTTAACAGTCACAGAATCACAGAATGTTATGGGGGGTTGGAAGGTACCTTCGGAGATCATCCAGTCCAACCCCTGCCAGAGCAGGGCCATCTAGTCTAGGGCAGGTCACACAGGAACACATCCAGACGGGTCTTAAAAGTCTCCAAGGAAGGAGACTCCACAACCTCCCTGGGGAGCCTGTTCCAGGGCTCTGGAACCTTTACAGTAAAGAAGTTCTTCCTCATGTTGAGGTGGAACTACCTCTGCTCCAGCTTGTGTCCATTGTCCCTCATCTTATTGCAGGGTACAAGTAAAAACAGGTTGCCCCTTTCTTCTTGACACCCGGTCCTCATATATTTATACATATTAATTAATCCCCCCTAAGTCTTCTTTTCTCCAGACTAAAAAGCCCCAGGTCTCTCAGCCTCTCCTCATCAGGCAGGTGTTCCAGTCCCCCAGTCATCCTCATAGCCCTTCGCTGGACTCTCTCTTGAGTAGATCTCTGTCCTTCTTGAAATGGGGAGACCAGAACTGGCCACAGTTCTGAACAGTGAAGCCAAGTTATTCCCATAGAGAAGAAAAAACCTCAACTTGAGACAAGTAACAGAAAAATACCTTGGGTTTAAAGTGGCCACATTTGGTTACACAAGGCATTTTTCAAACCTCAGTAGGCCTCACAGCAAATTCACAACAGTTTTATGCTAGCATCACAAAAACCTTTAAAATGAAGGTATGAAAAACTTGGATCATTTTTTTTTTTATAAATAAGTTAACATCCACAACAGAAGTTAATAAACTGTCTCTCAAAACTTGCCATTCCCTTGTAATTTCTACCTATATCCCTCTTTTATCTGTAATTTAACTATTTTTAAGACAGCATTCTTAACTCAGAACAACTGGCCTGTGGGATCTTAATGGTCCGAGAGTAAAAGGCATCTTTCTGACTACACTTTTACAACCTCTGAATAAAGCACTTTCTCTTGGATAACTGTCTCTAGTTTTTATCTTAGAGAATGAAGCTGTTATGAGCAGTTCAAGCTTTTATCTTCCATAAGCACAGTACAAACTATGTCACTTAAACCAACTTAAAATTGGAATTATATTGTTTACAAAATTAACAGATGGCTGTTTATTATCATCACTTATACACTACTAAAGCAGACTTTTGACACAAACCTAGCATTAAAGCCAGTCTTAAAATCAATACTCACAAAAACCATTACTCCAATTACCTGTTCAAAAAAATCCATGACAGGAGATAAAAACCCTTGAAAAGCATTAATAAGGTTAGATGCACTATTTCAAACTGCCTTTGCTCATGACTGCCCATAAAGTACCATTGAAAATTCCAATTACTGTGATAACTGAGTACTAACTGCAAAAGCAATTACTCTTTTCATTTCCTCTCCTTTTAACTTACATTCACTAGCAGGACATACATTAACAAATTTATGTCCAGAGATTTCCTTGTGTACTAACACTTTAGTGGCTGTCTTTATGGTGGCTCAGTCTTGAAAACATACTCCAATTCACATGCTCAGTACAAGAAAGAGAGGAAGAGTGGGGGGGAACTAATATCCCTGATGCTTTTGCAGCATGGCCAACTACCATGTTGATCTAAGAGACTTTTACCGTGATGTGGTTAACTTAGGCTCATACAGCCCACTCTCAATTCATTATTTGGGCAGGTAGATTTGTTTTCCACCACTTCCTTTCGCATCTAGGATGGGAGAACGATACGTTCCAGAAAACAAGAAAAGCTAATTATTTCTCCCAGTGCCTTCCCCAATCTTATTTCCAAATTACTCTACAAATTATTAAACAGAGTATTTACAGAAAAAGTTTAACCTTACTTATAGTATCAAAATGCTGCTGCCTTTGGGTCACTAGTAAATCTATGCTAAATCTTAAAAAAATTTAATTTCCTCTGTGAAACTTACTACTTTTACTTTACATGTTTTACCAAAACCCTGCATCCCTTCAAACTAAAGTCCATGTTTCCCACTAGCTGACCAGAAGCCTAAGAATAATTTATTTTGTACACAATTGCCAAAGAAAAAAAAAAAAAAAAAAAACACCACCAGTATTTTTACACTGGTGTCTGTATTTTCAAACTACATGTTCTGTCAGTAACTCTTAATTACTGAAACCCTAGTTTACTCCCTCTACAAAACCAAACAACATTTTACAGAATCTGAAAAAAATGCAGGATATACATACAGATAAATTATTCAGAAAATTGGGGTTGTTATACACAGACAAGTAATTACTCTCCATCAGACTGTTCAAACTCATATCTAAGCTCCTCACCAAATAGCTTCAAGAGGAATCTAGGAGTTCAGAAGCAGAGTACTTTTAAAAGCAGTCCAAAACTTCATCATCACCATTTTGATCAGCAAGTAACTCACCCATGACGAATATATAGTCTACCACAAACCTTCTTGAGACCTTTTTTTAAACATAAACATGTTACAGTCTGAATTCTTCACACTAGAATCTTCATAAATAGTTAAGACTGTTTGCTGTGCTCCTCTGACATATTTATGGAAGATGTTTGTGAAGTTTCACAAACAAGAGGGAAAAAGATATGTAAACAAACAAAACCAATTTTTAGATAAATCCTCAATCCCTCCACAACCATCAAACAAAACCAAAATATTGATGTAATGAGTAAAATGAAGGTAGCTGTAAAAGCAGGACATCACATGCCTCCCATAGGTAAAGGCAGACCATTCTACTCTCACCTTTATCACGGTCATAGAGTAAATCTTCTGTTGAGCAAGGACTCCCATCCTGAGATTCAGGAGGGCAAAAGGGAGAGACACAAGGCGAATGGCTGCTGCAGCTGCTGCTGCGCTCCTGGACAGAGGGAGTCTGAGTGTCAATGCTTCGGGTACTGCTGCTACGATAGTGAGCAGGCAACGGGGCCCTTCGACCATCGGGGATATCCAGAGGCTGCAAGAGAAACGAGCATTGCAGGTCACAGAGAAAAGACCAAGCACCGAAGCGTTATCAGCCTGTAGCACTTGTAACTGAAGCAATGAGATGAGGCCTTAAGAAGAGCAAACAAGCCATTTTTGAAAGAGCAACTTTTACATAACAAAATAATGCAATGTGCAACAGGCACAACATCTATCAATTACACTGAATGCTGGGACAATGTGCAGATGTTCCAAGACAGCTATATGCTCTTAGTGCAAAGTTAACACCAGAAAGCACTTTAACACTTGCTAGTATTGTGTTTTTGTATTTTGAATAAGAGTTTAAAAAAGCAAACCCCTCCAACAAACATACCTCTAAATACACTCTGCAATGCAATTTTCAGTAAAGGTCACTGTTATTATATAAAAGAAACAAGTACCCTGATGTAGATCACATTTGGATAAAAGAAAAAGCAGGAAATGTCAAAACCAATGGCATACTATTGCTGTAACCATCAACTGGATTACAATTATAAACAAAACCATCAAAGTTCTACTGCTAAATTGTCATTCTCTGGTAGACCTCTACACTCCATACTTCACTTCTAAAGGTGACCTCGGACAAAATGGCAACTAAGCAGATGATGCACAGGCTTATATAAGGTTCACAAGCTTTGTCTTGAACCAAAGCTACTAAGCACCCCCTGCTCGTACCAGCCTAGCTGGCACTGGCCAGAGAGACCCTGTGTGCCATTCTGCAAAACACCGCATAGACATGTTCACAGTAGTAAACTGGCATGCTCTAGTTACTTGTCCTTCCCAGTAAAAAATGAGTTTTATCACAAAGACAGCACTGCTTTAAATGCAAGAGATCAGATGAGAGTTACAGTTTTGCTCAAAAGTGAAGGGGAAAAAATGGCTGCAAGATTTAAATATCTTTTTTATAGGATTGTATTAAAATCACAGAGAACAGCTTAAATTTCAAGCTGCAAAAAGGTAATGTCTTTTCCCTTCTCTACTTCAAGTGAACATTTTAAATTTAATGCTTTCTTCTTCCTCATATATTCCAAAATTATAGCCTCTTGTTCCAGAGCCTAAAATTCAACCCAACACTTTTGCTACCAATGAGAACATGAAACTTTTATTGGCCAAGTATTGCGTTCTCCCCTTTTCAGCAATATTCTATCCATAAAACCACCACATATTATACAAAGAGGCAGACCTAGCAGAGCAGGAAGATCCTTTTCTTTGTAGGAGCCTTCCAGTTAATGTCATTTCACGTTTCAATTAGGAGCAAAGAAACACACTGAAGGGAACGTCACGTTTGCTACAGCAGATGCTGTGAAGTCTGGGCAGAGCCGTGGGGTCTGTGCCAGCCACAGGGCTCGCAGTGCCCGTGTGCCACACCACAGCTCCATGCTGCCCTGCCCACCAGCCCAGCCTGCCGCCACGCCCCGAGCCCTGGGACACGGACATAACGCAGGCAGAAAACATGACTGACGCTGGAGAAAGAACACAGTCTCTTCATTAACAAAACCAAAAAAGCAACTGCCATGCAAAACGTAACTTTCATTTCTGTCTTTGCCACAAAAACTCTATGAGATGCCACGAAGTCACCTGAACCGTCCTCTCTTTTACAGTATCTTTACTGGACACCCTGTCTACATAGGACCAATCTGCAAAAGTCTTCAACATTTACAGATGCAGGAGACTGGGAGCTCCACTTTAAACTCCTTAAATGGCATGCAGAATCCTGAGTTACCTGAAGAACCACATCACAGAAGCCTTACAGATTTTTGTTTCTCCATCCATAGAGTGCAAACGATATCATCTTTCTTCTTTATCACACAGCCATGACAAAAAGACAATAAAATTTCAGACACTCTCCTATTACACAGAAGCAAAAAACCCAGGAAGGAATTCAAATTTTGACTTCAAAGCAAGGTTGAATTGTGAGCATTAGGACACCTATCTAATGAGGAGAAAACACCACCACTGAAGAGCTGCTCATTAAGTGCATATACTAAGCTCTACATAATAGGCAATGCAAGAATTCCAGGGAGGGGAGAAACCAGTAAGTGATCACATAATTAAAGACTGTAGGATAACACAGATGTTCTTCCACATCTAGAGGAACAATGCAGCCTTATATAGTCAGGAAGTATCTCCCAAATCACGTATTTCAGCCTCCACTGAATTAAAATTTGAGGTACAAAACTTTACCCATGTGTTTAGACATCCCTCGAAATACACACACAAATAGAAAAAGGTAAATATTTATCACTCCTTCCAAGTAAAGTAACTTTTAAGGCACAGAAAATGCCTGTAAACATTTCAGATTACCCTCCTTTATTTATCTTTTCCTTAATACTGAATGACAAGTGCAAAAAACTTCAGGAAAATACCAACTAAAAGTATTCCACTCCTTAAAAACTTTATGCTTTCAACCTGATCAAAATAAAAAAAAAAAACAAAACTTTAGTAGTCATTTTCTATGAGTCATGCCTAAACCATTTTAAAAAGTGATGTCCTCACAACTTTAGTATATAAGAAACAGGGTAACTAATGTGGTACAGCTGCTATTAGTTTTCATAACCTCCATGCATGGAAACCAACTAGAAGTCACTGCATGCTATACAATGGGGGGTTTTGTTTGTGGGGCTTTTGGTTTGTTTGCTTGGGCTTGCCTTTTTTTTTTTCCACCAAGAGTGTCCAGTCATGTACCAACCTTATGTCAAACATGTTCTGACAGGACACCTGCCAACCCCTATGGGATAGTGTGTTCTTGGACATTGACATACTACTCTTATCTCCTTCTAAAAGTACAGAAATAACTTGAGAACAGCATGTATTTCTCAATACACTGTTAAAATTCATCACATTGTTTTCAGTATCGGTCTTTTTGCTGGAAAAAAAAAGCGCCAGTAACACCTTATTTAGTAGCATCAGGGATGCCACTATCGTATAATATACCAACTGAGGCCTTAAAAAGAATCCATTCTTTATAAACCTTACATCTGTTTGGGAGGCAACCTTCCTGAGAGCAAAGCATTCAACGCCTTTGATTTAAAAACTGTTCTCTCGACTGGAATACAAAGGCAGACGTAGGACAGTTCTTCTTTCTTCCAGTATCGATGCATTAGACAAGATGCAAGTGCAAAGCCCTATAATGTATCCTGGGAAGGAGCACGTGGAAAAAAGCAGACATTTCAGATGAAGGATATGAAGATTAAGCAAGGACCCTCTGCATCTTGTGCAAATGAGAAAGAATTCATTACAGAATAAAGTTTTCTGATAGGTCCATAAAATCATCTTGCTATTTGCAGAAGCATCAGAAACCAAACAAGAAACACGTTCATTATTTTACTTATATTGTGTGATAGGCCACCAAAATTGCTTCATTTCTAATGACTTCTATATAGTTGTAAGATAGTTTCTGTATTAATTTTTTCCAAATAGGAGTCCTATATATCCAGTGTTCTGCTACAGGGCACTTCTCATTATTTTCACAATGTATTCTGCAACAGGGAATCTCTCTTACTCCCCACTCCCTACATGAACTCCATCATCTTATTGTACCAGAGACTCCAGTGTTTGTGTTGCAGAGTCAAAACGGGACAAATAACAGAAGTTTGTCACAACTTCACAAAAAGTTGATTTGCTCTTACAACTTACTATGGGAACAGACACATGCCATCACAACTTCCTGGGAAGTTAGTCAACAGCTTATGAAACAGGAAGGAAAATACATCCGGGATCTTTGAATAAATGCATTAGGATATCAAAGTTTACTAATAAATCTGAGGAGAAAGAGGAAATTAAGTGACTTTAAAAAAGCCAACTTAATTTTATAAAAGAAAAAAAGAAAACACCTTCAGCTAACTAAGCAAGATGAGTAATCTGAAAAAATATACACGTACATGGCTAAACCAAAAAGAATGAAGTATTTGGAGTGTTTTGACCAGTTACAATGCAATCTAATTGACCATAAAGTTTAGAGTGATTACAAAAAGGTAATGACATTACTGTAACATCAACTATCTTCATGAAACAAAAATAGCAAGATGTCTACAAGAATAATTTTTACAAATAATTGTACTTTTGTAAGTATAACTTCTATTATCATTAAAATAACATTTAAAATGCTCTTTGCTTTTTAAAAATAACTAACACCAGTCAGCAAGAGAGAAGACATTCTTAACCAATTTACATCTTCTTTTAAGAAGTAGGATTACAAAAACTGAAGTCCACAAAAAAGAAAACAAAGTATGCAACATCATACCCTACAAAATAAAAAAAGCCCGAAAAATAAATTGATTTGTGTATCTGAAGACTAAGCAGGTAAGTATGAAGCTGGGAGGAAAGTCTCACTGGTTACTCATTTTGACTGGGAGCCAAATTAAAAGAGTAATTCACGTAATAGCCATAAAACTACTCATAAAACTGCTTTAACCTTAATCTTCTTTTTGTCCTATATATCACCTAGTCTGATTTCAATATATGAACTAAGAAACAATTTGTTAATAAAATTCAAGAACACTAGACTAAACTTTTAAAATTTAACAGAACTAAAATGAATTTTATTTTACTTGGGACTCAAAATGTGGTTACCAAAAGAAAACTGAAGAAATCATAAAGCTACTAGTGTAGTAAGTAAATTTAGAAAAAAAAAAAAAAATTTGGTAGTGAGCTGAACCTAAAATAAAAGTAATATTCCTTCTCAGGGTTTTTAGCAGGTGATGTTATTCCCCAAATCTTTCCTGGTAAATGGATATGGATTCTTAACACAGCACAAAGTGTTTTATGCAGCTTGACAGATTAATCCTTATGAAAACTAAGGTTTGAACACACACAGTTAAAACTGTAAAGTAAACATGGAAATAGGCTAATTAAAAAAAAAAAACCAACAACAACAGAAAACCTAGATGCATGCCACTCCTACAAGCAAGTCTACAGATTAATCTATCCTTCACCCAAAGCAACTACCTTTGACTGCTCTTTTAAAATACTTCCTAAAAATACAAAAAGTTACAGCAAGACAGAGTAGCAGAAAATGGAAAGAAAAAGAAATTGTTTCACTAGCAGTGAAACTAATGAAGTTTAGTTTCTGATGGTTTTATCTTTTGTTCACTAATTCCTAACCTGTAACCTAGCTGCCCCAACTCCCCCAGGCTAAAAATAAGCTAAATTGCTGTATTCGGACAAAGTTCCCCAGCAGTAAGATTGAGTAAGTTACTCTTGTTATGACCTTCCACAAGTAAGCTATGAGATCTAATAAGCTCAAAGACAGTACTAGGAGTCCCACTCTAGGTCCCAATAGACCAGGCTTCACAGAAATCAGTTACCTAGCAGGAAACAACCCTCTGCCCACAAAAATAGACTTGACTTCAAGGGCAATGTCTAATTTATGACTTTCTTTTGTGTCTGAAGACTCTCCCCAGCTAGAAGTTTGGAGGAAAGGTTCACTATTGCTTTGGTTGTGTAAACTGCTGAGCAACTCTGGCTCAAATCCAACAATGCACTTAAGTATGTGCTTAACTGATTTGCTGGATCAGAGCCAGTACATTCAGTAACTTAGGAGACAGAGTTCTGCATCTCATATAATAAGCTGTTAAAGCCCAGGGACAACATTTATGAAGATGACTTGTATAAATAACTGAAATGTGCTCTAACCATAGGAGAGTACAACCCCAGCCATAGCAACATCATGGTGGCACTGTGTAATACATACCTTTTTATTCTTCAGAGATGGTGCAAGAAGGTTGATTGATTTGGGCTGCTTCAGTTTTCTTGTTGGTTTGGTTTGGTTTTGTTTTTTAAAGTTATTTCCCTGTTACCCTTTCTACAGGGATGAGACATCCTTAGGAAAGCAAATGTAACATAAATCTTCTACTACTACAGTTATTTCATTCTTAAGACTGCTTTGTCCGCACAACTAAGTTTCTGAACAAGCCAGGACTATTCCAAAACTTTAAGTTTACTGTCAAAATGAAGAACAAATACAAGGTTCTGGAATCTTCAAACTCTGATTAAAGTTTTATAGCTTGACTTGTACATTGAATTGCTATTCCAGGACTACTCGTAAGAAAAGAACCTACATCTTAGAAAAGATTAGAAAAAAGTAATTTGCTTCACAGCAGAAAATTTTCATTAGCTATCTAGGAAACAGTAGCTGTAAAACAAGTATTTCCCATTTTAAGTGTCATCTCATCTAAGCACTCCAGTGCTTCTCAATTCTCCTGTTCTCCCACACAAGCAAGGCTGCCCTGTTTGTCAGCATTTCCCTTACAGAGGTCTCCCATGACATGTCATAGAAGTTTAATGGAAGTAAAATGGTCTACATTGAGTTTATGGAAGAAAAGCATTAAAATAAAATTTAAAAAAAAAAAAAAAAAACCAAACAACACAACACCTCAGCATAGCATGGGAAACTTAAATCTTGCCTAAGAATACAAAATGAAGGGAATTAATCTATCTCCTGGTCTCTAATTACTTATTACTTGAATAATAGTAGCTTGAATTATGTAAATTTACAAACACTTGCATTTCACATAAAAACTTCCAAGTTCTCTGCAGATAGAGCACTCTAAACAAAGTATGCTTGGTCAGAAGCTCTTTAAAAAAAACTAAACCAACCAACTCACCCCTGAACAAACATCACCTTAAAACTCTGAAACAAAATCTTCAAACAGTTCTTTGAAGAAAATTATTTGTAGTTTCAGCCACAAAGAATGTTTCTCACGAGAAAGGTTTCCCATGTGTTTATAGATTACACAAAGAGAAAACAGCCATAAACATGTCAATATAAGTTTACCTTGGATACTTCTTCTTTTCCACTGTTTTCCTTAATAAATACTTTTTCTAGTTCGGGGCTTATTCCTTCCACATTACACGGCACACGTGAAACAGTTGATTTTGGCACTGAAATGTTTGACAGTGGCATAGGAACTGATCTGGAAATAGAAGCCTAGAATGTAGAGAGAAACATGATTTTAAGTTGGAAAATGGCATGAAGACAGGAGTCTGAGACCAGTATTAGAAAACCTAAAAAGTAAGAAACTGTGTATTATCTTGGCCATCTAGAAGACCATGTTTACTTGGCAAATTTAACTAAAAAAATGCTTGCAAAAATCAAGCCACTAAAATCACCTCTACATAAAGAATTGTTCTATAATAAAAGCATACTACTACTTCATTTATCACTAAGTAGGCAGGTATATGTACTTTCCAGATGTACAGACTACACAATAGGCAGTAGGGAACAGGGAGCACGTGGGGTACTGGTGCTGATAGTTTAACTGGGATCCAAAAGGTATTTCGTAATATTCCTAAAGGTTAAGCATTTAGCTAAAATATTCACTTAATGCAGTTTTATACTCTCTTGCTTGGCTTTAATGAATTAAAAATAAAGCATTCATTCTGAACCTTCAGTTTCATTAGCTTATAGGTTTTCAGAACTTTACATCAGAAATCATCGCAAGTTTTAAGAAACAAGCATGTAAATAAATATATGTATGATTTTCAGAAAAATCTGTTGGAGCAGACATCTGTTACCAACAGGAACCATTTACAAGAGTGCACATGCATCTCGAGCAGTCAACCTCAAAAGCTTTTCCTTGGCAGCAGCTAGATAGCACAGATGCACCTACGCTGACAGCCATGAACTGCATTCACTTCCCAAAGTATGTTGTCCTCCTCCTGTTCACAGAACCACAGGGTGCTTAAGGCAAAATGTAAAAATTATTTTTGAGTTCTTGCTGAATGAGCCTTGCACAACGTGCAGTTCCAAAGGTGCACACATCACTTGTGTGGAGGCATTCTCTGACTCTGACAAAACACACTGTGTGCAGGATGACTTCCCACAATGGTGCTGGAACTGAAAACTTCACCAGCCTTGTTAGAAAACACCCTCTTGAGAAATCAAAATATTGCGTGAGCCATGACAAAGTGAGCTCCAAGAATTAAAGAATGTTCCTTCAAAGCATATGTCCTAGGTGGATTTCAGCCTATGTCAAAGACTTTTTACTGTAACTATGAATAGTGGCACAGGTACCTGCAACAGCCTACTTTGACATGGAAAGGAAAACTCTTTGCTACACAAAATATAGTGAGATCCTTTGTTATAAAGGCACAAAAGGTTCAGGAAGAATATAAATTTCCTATATGTCTTCAGTACATTAAGTTTTAACCAGAAGATTCTATCCAAACAGGAGGAGAAACAAAAAGGATCAGCCACTGCAGATCAACCTCCTTCTAAATACTAGCTATGCAAAAGGGCAGTCAGGAAATACGATGACAGACCCAACATGTCAGGAGTTCAAATAGTACTCTGTTAGTAATATGGGGTCCAAGTTAAGGATCCACAGTAGGTGAGATTTAATTATGACTCAGATGTCTGCACTGTCAAATGAGACATAATTAACTGCTTTCTACAAGTGGCTTAAGGTTCACCAGAGTCATTGGCTGAACCTTGCCTGAGCTTTAGAACCTGTAATTGGAATCAGTTCTGCTGGCAGTTTGTAATGGCTAGAGCAGACACTGCATGAGGCATCCTTCACTGCACACTACTGAGAGTCTGGTTCACGGTCAGTTAACTTGGCCAGGTAATTTATCCAAAGCTATTCTTCATATATGGCAGCATCTTTATAGTAGGAGAAATATAGTTATACTCAGTAACAGATGAATTTTTATACTTTTGTGAAACATGAAAATGATCTGAAAACAAAAACTGTTTTAGCCAGGTTGGTGTTAAAAAAAAAATAATTACCAACTATATTAAAATTTGACTAAACTCAGACATCATTTTGACAAAATAGGTAAGCAGTAAGATAACAGAAAATAGAAACTGTCAGGCTAGGAACCTGAGCTTAAGCTATAAGACAGGAGGATATCAAATCCATAGACTGATGGCTGGACACAATTCCTGTCAACACAATGCCCACTGGCATAGAATATGAGAATGGTAATCATTGTAATCTGGACATATTTTGCGTCCTAAAGATTTATGTCTAATTGAAGTTTTACAGTAAGTCACGGTGTCTGGACAAGAACAGGCTGGTGATGATAGCAGTTTTTCCATTTAATATGATGGAAGCTCTCAAAATAAACTCTAACAACTGTTCTGTAACATAGCCAATGCAACCACAAGCTCTCATGCTAGAAGGCAGGATCCTGTACTGACCATGATTCTGGACTACCCTAACAACCAAGAGGTATGACCTAAACAAAACCACAAAAAAAAAAAGACTTATCCTGTAGCTTGACAGATCCTCTAGTCACCAGGGATAGGATTCTGTGGCAAACATCATCTTGATTTCAGTTGTTTCAATTCAAGGTGAATGATTACTTTCTTTTTAGAACGGAAACACCACAGTAGTATAGAATCGTAAAATTCTTCAGGTTGGAAAAGACCTTCAAGATCATCAAGTCCAACCATTAACCTAACTCTACTAAGTCTACTACTAAATCATGTCCCTAATCACTGTACCTACACTCCCTAAGCACCACATTTGCATGACTTAAGCACATCCAGGGATGGCGATTCAACCAGTTCCCTGGACAGCCTGTTCCAGGGCTACCCTTTCTGTGAAGAAATTTTTTCTAATATCCAACATAAACCTCTCCCAGAACAACTTGAGGCTATTTCCTCTTGTCCTATCACTTGTTACTTGCAAGAAGAAACCAGCACCCACCCCTCTACAACCTCCTCTCAAGGAGTTATTAAGAGTGATAAGTTCTCTCAGCCTCCTCTTCTCGAGGCTAACAGCCCCCAGGTCTCACAGCTGCTTGTGCTGACATAAGACTTGTGCCCAAGGCCTCTCATCCCCTTAGCTGTCTTTCTCTAGACCCGCTCTAGCAACTCAGTGTATTTCTTGTACTGAGGCGCTGTTTTCCCAAATAGATAATAAATCTATACTGTTCTTTCTGTTGATAACCTTGATAACCTTGTCTTTCCTGACAGGTTATCTATCTCCTGGAGACAGAAGAATAACATAACCCAGCCAGTCATGGGTACAACAGAGGAAACCATAAACTCAAACAGCATGGAGGACACAAACAATATAGTTTTGACTAATAATGGGTGGAACAAAAAAAGCCACAATCCCGCTCACCACAGGTGATACAACCGAGAAGAAGAAAAAGAAAGGAACCCAGCACCCTCCATGAAGCCATCCTGGGGGAAATACCATATGAGATCATATTTAGATATTACCTTCACTGTTCAGAGATAGTCAGAAGGTCCTTCCTAAGGAAACTCTGCCTTGTGCACCCACCAACACATGAACTCTCCACCCACCTCTGCAAGCAGGGCCTGCTTAAATCTTGTTCTCTTAATAAGCAGGACACCTGCTGTTGACCACCCAACTGGCTTTCATTCACGATTGGCCAGGTCCTGGGCAAAAGCCAACAGAAATGTTTTGGTACTCATCCAGCCTTTCCCTCAACAGCTGATGGCTTTCTCACACAATCAGTCTCAATTCTCTGCAGAGAAGGGAATTGCCCATGTATCAAACCCCAGTTCTGAGCACTTTAGGTGCCCAAAACTGAACACAACACTTGAAGTGTGGCCTCACCAGTGCTGAGTACAGTGGGACTTCCCTACTCCTGCTGGTCACACTATTTCTGATATAGGCCAGGATGCCATTGGCCTTCTTGGCCACCTGGGCACACTGCTGGCTAACATTTAGCCAATTATCCATTAGCACTTCCAGGTCCCTTTCTGCTGGGCAGTTTTTCAGTCACTCTTCCCCAAGCCTGTAGCATTGCATGGGAATGTTGTGACTCAAGTGCAGGATCCAGCATTTGGCCTTGTTGAAGCTCATACCATTGGCCTCAGCCCAGATCCCTCTGGAAAGCCTTCCTATCCCCAAGCAGATCAACATTCCCACCCATCTTGGTGTCGTCTACAAGACTGTCTTGCTTGATGTCATGTGGAAATTGGCCAAGAATTGACCAATGAGAAAAGCACTGGGAAGATTCTTAAAATGGGACAAGGAAATGAGATTTTCCCTCAAATCTCTGGTGACACAGCATTGCTCTTTTATTGATGAATACATGGTAATGTGAATTACAAGTCTGTTCACAACAAGCCAGTCTGCTCAAAGACTGATCAATTGCTGAGCTTCCAAATCACACTGCTTGCTTTTTTTTTTTTTTTACCAGCTCAGAGAAAATGAGTTTGCAAAACTGATAAGCAAATACCTTCCAGAGGAGCAGAGACTTTTCCAAGTGTACCACGAAAATTAGTCTTGGAGCAAGAACATATCCCTGGAAACGCAGTCTTATCTGACCACGTTCAGAATTTTTACAGCATCTTAATATAGTTTACTTGTTATTCTGCTACAATTTTGTTTTATATTACAACTATCAGATAAATGTCAGTGAACCAATGGTGTGGGGTTCTTAAGCATTTCAGGCACCACATTAGACAGAAAAAAATGGGAAGAAACACAGGCTATTCGCTCAACCCTGATAAGGTCGGAGGCTTTAATACAAGCATCTCTCTACTTACCTGAGTCTGACTGATTGCTATATGGTTGCCATGGAGAGGTGATTGACGTTCTTTCTCTTTACTTTGACGACTACTCTGCTTACTGCGCTGAAGCTGCTGCCTCAGTTTGGCAATCTGCTGGAAAGAAGTTCAGGGGAAGTGATGATGAGTTATCAAATGGTAACTGCTCCAGTCTTCACATATAAGGTACATCTCAGGTGTCCTCATTTACAAACAAGCACTGTCACAACTGATGCAAACAAAAATGGTTCAGAATGACAATTTATAGTGATTTCTGGCCTGTAACTGGTTTGAACTGGGGACTATGAAGCCTACAGTTTAATTTAAATGATCTTGAACCAAACCAAAGTTTTCCAGTAATAACTCATCAAAAAAGCAAAGAGTCTTTACAGACAACTGTCAGTCAATATGCACTGCTCATCTTGGAGAACTTACATAACACATTTAACAGCATTTCCCTGCAGGCTAAATTATCACAGAATCCTTCAGGCAGACAGAACTATCTTTTCTGCTGCCAGCTGCAAAGATGTCTAATCAAAAGTTATGTATTTTAAAGGCCAAATGCGACTAAAGCCATTAACTATTTGACCTGCTCCTTAACAAGAAACCAGAGAATTTTACTGGAGATTCTTCCACTTATTCATTCCTCCTGGATAATTCCTACATGAAGGAGTATTTACGTCTACAACCATTGTCTCAGAAGTTTAGACGATGTGCAAATTCACACAGTGGGTACATACACTTCCTTAAGATTTGATAATTTTTTTCCTTTGGGCTCAAGTCCTACTCTTCCTCATGTTCAGCACACTGGCACATAAGGCAAAGCATGCACAGCCCCATTTTATTTTAATTCAGCTAGAGATACAATTTTTAAAAACCTGAAGGGCAAGTAAGGAGAAGTGAATGTACATGGAATTCATATTTCAAAGAACTTAATCATCTGGAAAATAACCTCTGAGTGACAGCTTACAAGTAAACATTCTGTGGTTAACTCCAAGTAGTCAATTATATCACTAGTGCTCTTGCAAAGCAACTCTGTGGTAGAGAATCACTTCACATCACTCTTCACAGTGATGTGAAGATGACAGTGCTTGGTGAAGAGGCTTGGACAGAGCTTTGCTCTGGGCTGTGGATTTTTCTTTGTGAGGTTTCTGGTATCATTCACAAAAGAAAGACCCACCTTTAAGGCTTCACATCAAGTCTTGCCACAGCACATTACCCATATTCAGAGAACTGATATTCACAAATGGTGGAATGCTTTGATCTTTCAACAGACAGTTCAGACTTCCAGAAGCGTCTGTGTATAGAATACATCAAGACAGACAGAGCCCTAATACAAGTGAATTTCTAATCAATGAGCTAGATTTGGAAAACTGAGAGACTGCTCTCTCAGTGAAAGGTGCAACTCAAGCACCATGTGGGAAGATACTTTGAAGGAGCCTGAAGAGATACTCCCATCTCTACCAAAAAAAAAAAAAAAAAATTGTCCAGACCTTCCCCATTCTCCCTGTGGGATTAATGGCCATTAGGAAACCTAGCTCCACAGAGAGAGGAAAAAGCAAGCGAATAACCTAGTAAGTAGTAAGTAAAAATATACCTGCAAAGATCTATGTCTTAACATAACAAGGATGGAGAATGGGGAAACATTTTGCCAGTCACTAGGTTCTTGACAGTAGGAGAAAGATGAAAACTTCCTGAATCTGTGTATCTGGAGTTGATTTGATCACTCAAGCCAAGCATGCAGTGCAGTGAAGAAACAGATATGCCTTCTCAGATCATCTGTCCTTAGCCCTGAATTTGAAGTGCCCTAGCTTTCCATAATGTGGTAGTTACCATCAGACAAAAAAAAAGATAAAGTAAGGATGGACATACAAAAAGGAATCTGCCATTTCTTGTTCATCCTCCAGACACAGGAGACAGAGGCTTGCCAGCATGGACTACCTAGCTTCAGAGCAGCCACACTAAGCAGGCAGTGGTACCACGTACATGGACAGCAGAATCCTCCAAACAAAATGATGCTCCACGTCTTCACCAAGGGGAGTCTACAGTGCATCTACCAATTGCTAAAGCTAATACTGAAATCCAAATAGCTTTTTCAATTCTGCAAGATTATCTTTTTATTGCCAATCATTTTCCATCTCAAACTCAAGTAAAGCCTCTAGTACAAACAGGAAGAGGTAGTTGTGCTAGCTTCCTAGGAGTTTATCTCCATTTTTTTTCTTAAGCAGCAGAGAAGCACAGTCAGAACATAAAGCATAGCCAAAATAAGCTACAGAGAAGTAGAAGGTACACTAATCTTTAGAGAACAGATATCATTCGTGTAGTGAGAAAGGAGTCTGAATTATATGCCTTAATGGCACCTTTTTTATCAGGTATCTCAAAGAAACAGTACATCCCATCTCTTGAGCATTCGACTGATGCAACTAATATGAGCTACAGAATTTGCTGTGCAAATCAAACAGAGCCAAGTGACTGGTTCCAGGAAAAGACGTACTTGAAGATTCAGCCACAACACTGTTTTAAATACACTCTGACATTGAACTCCACTCCTTGGTAGAGATCTAGCTGCAGAATAGCAACATGAAGGAATATGTCATGTCTCACCATTCCTGTCCAAATGCTCAATAATATTAGCAAGCAAATAGGTTGTATTTCTACAAATCAAGCTACACAGCCTGGTAACTTCCTATTGCTGATCAAACCACAAACTCCTTATTAAAGAGCACAAACTCTAACTCACTCGTGAACCATTTGTTAAGAAACAAGTTAACCAGTAGGTCAAAGAGCAAAACAAGCATTAGGAATTAATCTTAAACCTTTGACTACAATCTTTTGATTCGGATATGAAAGCATATGAAAAGTGCAAGCTTTCACATTCAATTCTTTTTTATCCCAAAGTCACACAGAAACACAGAATGTTAGGGGTTGGAAGGGACTTCCGGAGATCATCGTGTCCAACCCCCCTGCCAGAGCAGGACCATCTAGTCTAGGGCAGGTCACACAGGAACGCATCCAGACGGGTCTTAAAAGTCTCCAAGGCAGGAGACTCCACAACCTCCCTGGGGAGCCTGTTCCAGTGCTCTGGAACCCCTACAGTAAAGAAGTTCTTCCACATGTTGAGGTGGAACTTCCTGTGCTCCCTTTTCAACCACTCTGTTAGAGCAAAAGCAACCGTCCCATGGGGGGCTGCTGGCATCAGTGTAACAGTTACAGCATACAGAGGTGCTTAAGGGAACTGAAAATCAGCTGTCTAAAATCCACATGTTTAGAAGCCTATACAAACTGAAAACTGTGTTTTAAATCCCGGGTTTTTCCAGTCAGTTCTGGGTAAATTCCAGTTCCGAGTAAGCTATAACTAAAACTGCCCTGATTCAACTTAAACAGAATTTCAAACTAACTCTCCAGGCTGAAAGGGGGAAAAATACCAGTGGTTTGAACTACTACTTGGTTTGTGTCCAGTACAAAGACTGATAGCAATCTTTATCTTCCACTCAAGACGTATAATGATACAGCAGTCTGGCATTATCTTCCAACAAGTTATATTCAAGTTTTCTTAAGAACAAGAATTAGAACCCATCAAAAATTTTTAAAGTGTACTTTGTTAGGAGGTGATAAAGGTACACTCTATCATTACAAAGTTCACATTGAGAGCTTGGGAGTTTTAAATCTTGTAATAGACCCAGTGCAAGAAAGCAAGCATTGCCTATTTCACTGCTAGAGAGATTCAAACCTGACACCCACCTATTTCAATTAAAGGGCAAAATAATTTTGAACTACCCAAAGTGAAATTTTTTTTTACATGGTAATACAGAATTCACTTGCTTACTTGAGATATTAAGTCTATACACTGATTTTTAGGGTTTTTTAAATGCAAATGAAAAGTTCCAGGTTGTGTTAAATAAATGCATTTTATTGTAACAGTTTTCAAAGTAATGAAGGAAAAAAACTTTTTTTTAAACTGAAAAGCACATTCTTTCATCAAAACCAATTAAAGCTATGCACACAAGTATTTGGCTAGTTTGCAGTGTCAACGTAATAAAAAAATACATGCTAGAAATCATTGCATTATTTGTTGGAAAAAGAAAACACAAATTCAAACTGCTCGAACAACCCAAGGAAACCACAAATGGCTATCTACTTGTTTGCTGTCGAATGCAATGGGAAACAATTCAAACTGCTGAGCAGAACTACTGATACCTACATTACTAACAACAAAGGCAGTTGCCCAGGAGAGGCAATACTTTTATCTCCATTACATATGCTGCCTACTACTTCCAGCTGCCTACAGCTTTGTCGAAGTTTCTCTGAAGTCTACCACACAACATTCAGCTTTCCTATCCCCTTCCCAGCAGAGACTTCAGTACAAGTATTATTACAGTTGTTTCAAGAGTGAGATTAAATGGAAAGGGAGGCAGATTTTAGCATTTTATCATAGCTTTGTACCCGAGAAGCTCTGTTGTCTAAGTTCTGTTGGAAGAAAAAGGCAAAGTCTGGGGGTCCTTTGTGCTGTGAATATGCCCCTCTAAATTTCCTTGGAAAAATCTTTACATTTAGCGAAGCTTTAGCAAAAAACTCAGTTTGTACATGTTCAGGAAAGATATTTGGAACTGTCAACTACATTTGCTGGTAATTCTGTCTGTAGCAGGCCTTACAGTTTGAATAGAACTGCCCCAGAGAATTTCTCCTTCCTGAAACTGCAGATTACTCTGGCACAAAGAAACTGAGCACACAGATACTGTTAGTATTGAACAAACTCTTAACATGCACCACCCAGGCATTAAGTAGCCAGAGAGAGACACTGAAGCCAAAACTAACAGATGAGGAAAAAGGAAAAAGAAAGGGATAAAGTAGATACCAAACAATGGAGAGACAAAACAAAGAACTGGAAGGTAGCTGAGTAACAGCCTAAGTTAGGGAAGACGAATGAAGGCTAGCTGGATAATGCACGCAGAATGACACCGAGACTGGGAACCTAGGGAACCAGAAAAGGCAAACCTAGAGAACCAGAAAAGGCAAGAAAACTGGCTTGAGAAGCTGGAGAAAGGAAAACAGAGGAAAGGGAAGAACCATAAAAGCTGGAAAAGACAAGTGCATGTTTAGAGATGAACCACCACAGCAAACTTCTGAGAGAAACTGTTCCTCTCCACACACACCATTTTTTCCGTTACTGTGTCCTGTCAAGAAGAAACCATGAAACCCACCAGCCTCATGTTTCCTGTATTTCTCTTGTGGTCAGTCCATAAAGAGGATGGCAACCTAGTACAATGGGTCACAGTTATCAAATGACAGAGACTTGCTCACATGCTGAAGGTTTTACTATCACTGACAGTCACAGTCCTGTGGTAAAGAAAAGCTGCTTGTTGCAGAACTTGATAAGGAACCACCAGAAGATGAAGGCTGGTGAGTCAGTAAGAGTAAGCAAGAGTTATCCTGGAAATACAGATGTTACTCCTGCTCCAGCTACAATTCCTTTGTGCTGGTAGGTAATGTTTAAGCCAAAACTTTTCTGACACAAAACTCCTTCTGCACTAATTTCTGGACACTTAATCTGTGACTCCGAGTGCTTCCTTACAGCTGTAGAGAAAGACACCCAGGCAAATGAAGGTCTACGTTTTAATAAATCAGCTATGATGGGTTTCATAACACGTATTCAATGTGATAGGAATAGACAATTCTCTTTGAACTGATCTCTCTTTGGACCAGGTCTTCATCTTTAAAAATGAGGCTATTGCCACCACTGGAATACAAGATTGTTCTGTATTTGTCAAATGTGATTTTAAACTTCAAGTAATTAAACTTACATTGCTCTTTTTGACAACTATTCTTCCCATGAGTCACTGTCTGGAAGATGACTATGTATTACCAGCAACATCATCTCCTCAAATAATCTATATACCTCTTCCCATTTTTACATATTCTATTCAACATGGAGCCAGGAGAGAGGATGTAAAAAGACCAGAGTATCAGGGAAAAGTCCTACCCCATAAGAATATGCTGCAAGATTAATTTCTTCAAAATAAAGGTGTAGCTCTTGAAAAGAGGCTACACCCTTCCTGACAAGGGCATGAGGCTGACTGCAGGCCAATTACTAGGTTGTGGTACATGTAGCTAGAGTTACATGAAGTCTGGTCAAAATAGAGTTTGCTGGGACAAAAAGTGACATACTGTCATTTCAGATGAGCTGGAGACCATTTTCTCTGCATCTACTTTCTCATGATGCAAATCCACTTCACTTTTGGTGGGTTCTTTCTAGTTACAACTGTACTCTACAGTATAATAAATATGATTAAAGATCATTTCAAATAATCGTAGCATTGCTTTATTATCATGCACATTATCAACACTTACCCTCCTTTTTCCTTTGTGAAAGTGATGCCCTCTATATCTCCACCTCAAACAAAACTCCTAAACAAGAACATGCTAACGTACCAGCTTACACTGCCTCTTTCCAGAGAGCAGCATTAAAGAACAGAAAGCTACCTCAGGTAACTCTGAACAGAAACATTAGTAAGCAAACAACAAGCTGGTTCCTCAGCGCTCACTCTGGCCACCCCTCCACAGCCAACACTGTGTAGTAGGCAGGGAGGAAATCCAACAAGCATAAAAAACCAACCACTCTTGAAACAACTCTTACGCTAGACTTAAGAGTTTCAAAAGCAACAGAGGGGTGGGAACGGGTGCAGTTTCCTGGACTCCAGATAGGGATTAAAAAATGGCTTGGCCATATCAAAACTGGAAAGGTTCCACTGTGCAAAAATTCTCACCTCTTTTAGTTGATCAGCACTTCCCCATGATGCTGAGCGCTGATGTGATCTCTTCTCTGCTCCTTCTTCTGCCCAACAGCTAGGTGTCTAGAGGAGAAAAGAAGAAAATATACCGCACTGAATTCTCCAAGTAAGAAAAACTTCTAGCACAAATTACCATTTTACTCCTTCTGCAGTGGCACAATTCAGGCATGATACATGAAGAATAAATTCCAGAATCTGATATGCAGCAGTCACAGTCTCAATAAATAAAAAAGCAATACAGAAAACTAAGGCCTTGTAAAGTTCAGTTTACAAAGCAAGAGGACAGTGCACATTCCTGAAGAAGGAATCAGAGGCCTGACAATCACAAAAATCCTTACCTGGCTACTCTCTTCTCAGCTTTGGCATCCATTTCTAGTTTTCACTCAGTGGACAATTTAGAAAACCACAAGATTTTAAAAAATATACACACAAACTCAGACACCAGAAGCCAAGATGCACCTCTCCCACCTGCCTTCCTTAATCACTAGGTCATATAATTAATTCCTACTTGCTAACTTTGACCTGATACTCTTTTCATTATTTTTGGCACCAACCTACATGAGCAGAGCAGTGAATGGCAGGCCTTTTCCAGCCTTGTTTGCAAGCCCAGGGGTGTGGGGACTGTCCTTGGATATAGGAGCTATAAAGTTAATCCTCAAAGACTGAAAAGGGTCTGGAAGACAGATGTCCCAACTTCTGTGCACTCATCACAAGACTATTATGAAAATTGAGGGCATCCACCAGCACTTCTGAAGAGGAAAGTCACCAGCTGCCAGAGGAGCAATGGGGACATGTAAAATCCAGAGAGAGACTAGGGTATGAGCCATATAAAACTCAGGGCTAAAAGCACATATATACGTTTTTGAAAAGTTGAAAAAAAAAAAAAGGGGGGGGGGAGGGTTCCCAACAATTCCTGCTAGTTTTTAGCTGCATCTTTCACAATAAGGCCAAAAGAAATAAAACTGTACCACTGAAAACAATGAGAATTTGGCAGTGAGATTCTTCAGAGGGGACAGGACCACTGCTGATACTCCTCCAAGGTAGATGGCACCTCATCTCAGCATGACAGGTAGACCTGAGATCCACCTCACTGTGGCACGTCCTCATACATGAAAACCCTGTTCTTCCACAGCTTTCCTTACTCTTGCTTCCTCTCTAGAGTCTAGATATTTCTGTTAGTACCCACACATAGTGGATACTGTTCTGCTCAGGAAGGAGGCCAAGAACTGCCTTGGAGAACACCTCAAAACGCCTGCAGCTTCTCACCCTTTGCTGCCCTGGGAAGGGATGTGGAAGAAGCCCTCTGGGGCCAGGCCACTCAAGCCAAGCCAGGCACCACTAAGCACTGAAGTGTAGTTTCAGAGCACAACCTTCATAACCACGGCACTGCCATAGCGTTTTTTGTCCTACAGCCCAGCACATAACTCGCAAGTGCTAATACTTAATGTGCTAAGTCACTTTGTATACCTAGGCATACATATCTCACTTGCATTTTCTGACAGCCCTGCACATTCCATGGGTTTGGTGAAGTGTTTTTCTTCGTTATTTTTACACCACCAAGAAGACTTCCACCAAAAGCCCAGCAAGCTGTGTGGGTAACTAATGAACAAAATGGAAAAAATCAGCAACAAAGTTTTTGCTGCATGTTCGCAGGAAAGAAAATAAAGTTTTTATAAAGTTAGGGTTCTATGTATTTATTATATGACTCTCTGTCTGGGTCTGGGGAACAAGCCAGAAGATAATGTGGTTAAGAAAAAAAACAACCAAACAAAAACGAACAGAAAACATCAAGAGGAGTGAAGAGTTAAAACAGCTATTTAAAACTATGAGGAAAAAAATGGGAGCCCCTCAGCCAGGCAAACCCCAACTCTCATCACCCAAAAGAGAGCCTCTGCCACATGCACCCTACTTGTGTGTTCACTTGCCCACTCTGCATTTTAGTAGAGTCATATTTTAAATAATTACTTGTTCTTGTGGATTGAGTGCTTACCACCTCCCTGAAATTTGCGTGAAAGGCACTGTACTGCTTTTAGGGTTTTTTTCTTTTAAACACTGAAGTGGCTTGCAGATTTCTAAAGGACTAGTGAAAATGGGGGGAAAATTTGCTCTTTTTTCAAAATTATGGACTTTTGCAATCTATCTCAATTTACTTCCCAGTTTTAATTCGTCTTTTCTTAAAGTATTTTACTATATCCCAAGTACAGCTGGAATCAGACGCTCACACACAACCAGAAAAATATCAATGCAAAGGGAATTCTTTGGAAATTTACCTTCCAAAGTGTCTTTTGAATAAATCATAGAATCATAGAATCCT
>NW_008594256.1:99963-100642 GCF_000691845.1 Merops nubicus | reverse complement strand
TATATATATTTTATATATATATATATAACATATCAGATATATTCAGTTTCTAATTGTAACCTGGAATTTGAACTAGTAAGTTCATTAAATAAGTTCCAGTTCAGTAACCTCTGAAGTTTCCTCCCACCTCTTCCTCCACCAGTTTACTTTTTACTTGGGTGATTAACAGCTTGTTAATTTGCCCACAGCAGAAAGTGTAAAATAAAAACCTGGAAGTTGCAAAGTGTGGTTTCACCTCCTCAGTCTCTACTTAGCTGCTGTAGTTCAGGCACCGTTTGCAGTCCACGTGCCATTGTCCGTGGTGTGTAGCAGGAGCAGCTCAGGACGTGCAGCTGTCTGTGCTGCCTCGAGGATGAGTTGCCCACAGTATCAGCCCAGGCTGGGGGGGAATCATAGAATCCTTTAGGTTGGAAGGGACCTTCAAGATCATCAAGTCCAATCATTGAGCCATTAGGGCTCTAAAGTCCTCCGTTAAAACAGATCAGAATCTTTCAGGGTTGGAAGGTACCACAAGGATCCCCCAGTTCCAACCCCTCTGCCATGAGCAGGGACACCTCCCACTAGATCAGGCTGCCCAGAGCCTCCTCCAGCCTGGCCTTAAAGACCCCCAGGGATGGGGCCTCAACCCCCTCCCTGGGCAACCCATTCCAGGGTCTCACCACTCTCATGGGGAAGAACT
>NW_008594256.1:43721-99635 GCF_000691845.1 Merops nubicus | reverse complement strand
GCCCCTCTGCCAGCTCTGGGGAGACCCCCCTGCAGTGCTGGGGCAGCTCTGGAGTCCTCAGCACAGCAGAGCCAGGGACCTGCTGGAGCGGGGCCAGAGGAGCCCCAGCAATGCCCCGAGGGGGGAACCCCTCTGCTGGGAGCCCAGCAGGAGAGAGTTGGGTTGGGGCAGCCCCAGAGGAGAAGGCTCCAGCTGGGGAGACCTGCTGGGGGCTGCCAGGACTGCCAGGGGCCTGGCAGAAAGCTGGGGACAGAGTTTTTAGCAGGCCCTGTAGGGACAGGACAAGAGGTGATGGTTTGAAACTAAAAGAGGGAGATTTAGACTAGATTTAAGGAAGAGTTTTTTTACTGTGAGGTTGTGAAACACTGGTCCAGGTTGCCCAGAGAAGTGGTAGAGACTCCATCCCTGGAAAACTTCTAGGTCATGCTGGACAAGGCTCAGAGCAACCTGCTCTACTTGAAGATATCCCTGCTTCCTGTGGTGGGGTTGGTCTAGGTGACCTTTAAATGTCCCTTCCCACTCAAACCATTCTGAGTTCATCATTCTATAATGAAATGTTGGTTTCATGCCAAAAGAGCCAGGATGGGATGAAACATGGGAAGAGAAACCAGGGGAGATTCTGCAGCATGATGTTGCTACAAGGTGCAAACAGGCCTTGCTGAACTGGTTCTTGGTGAAATGCAATCAAATGGGATTAAAGTATTTTGGTTAGAGCTCTAGATTTCTAAGCCGGACATCAAGGTGATTCTACTCCAAGAAAAAGAAATAGCTTCAAATATTTTTTTTGATTGAGACTAAGTTTTGGGCTATAGCAATTTTGTTAACTTTCAAGTTTTTTAGTTGTGTTAAATTTTGCTACTTAGCTGATGGTTTTGGAAAATGTCAGTTAGAAATCTTTAAGTGATGACACAGACTGTTTTTTTTCTAAGAGAAATGGACAATAATCAGAGATCTTTAAAATACAAAACCCATTAAAAGTATGTATTTTCATGAGGCAGCTTTTCTAAGTAATGTTCAGATTATTTTATTCCCCTTAATCATCTCCTTTTTTTGTGTGTAATTATTACCGTACCATTGCCAGCATTATTTCATTTCTGTAATTATCAGTATTAAAATGAAAATCTTTGTTTTTCTGTCAGGCGTTTTAACCAATTTCTCCTCTGACAGGTTTCTTTTTCTTCATTTGGTCTGTTTATTGAAAAGATTGGCAGTTCTCTAAAATATGGAGTTTATAGATGCATAGTGATTTTCATATATTAGGCAAAAATGAATCATCGGTCTGTTAGATCTGATTATTCCTTTATTATTCCAGAGCTTCAGAAATGGAAATTTTGGGATTCAATTTAGTTTCAATACTCTGACTTCTCAACCTTTCAGTGTCTGAAATTGCTGTAGAAATGTTCTTTAGAAATAATCCAGTGACTTGGGTCTCCTCAAGATCAAAATGAGAAGTAAAGCAATAGCTCGTAGGACTTGGCTTTGGTCTTTCTGCAGGTCAGGCAGCACCAGCTTTGCCAAGTCCCTTTGTACCAAGTTACCCTTTCTGAGGCAGAGAAGAGGAGAAAAGAGCAGGTGTTTGGGTGGTTTTCCTCTCACTGCACCATCCTCTCTGGAGGTACTGGGCAGAGTTTCCATGGTTTACATCACTGCTGGGCCCGTGGTTGTTGCCTGCTGGGTTTAGATGCTCCGGAGTGCAACCTGGCACTGCAGAGGAATGTGCTGCAGAGATACAGCCTCTTTTCAAACATACGTGTGTGTTTACGTGGATTGATCATTTATGCTGTGTGAAAATGTAGCTCTGAGACCTGTTTTATTTAACAGAGAGCAAAATGGGGGTGAGGATTTGAAGAAATCCTTGGTACCTTTTTATTCAGTCAGAGGTGCCAAGTTTACCAGCCTTATTCCAGTAACTGAAAGAGCTTAAACAGGCTGAGCATTGGTAGGAGAATTTTTTTGAAGCAATGTTAGAGGTTACATTTGTACCTCATGTGGAGCTTGGTTTTCAGGTTCAAGAATGTTACTTACATCCCAACTGATCGATGTGAAAAATCTTCCCAACATCTTCTCTACCCCCAGCATTTTTGGACCTATGGATTTTTCTGCCTCAGCCTTTGGAGTTAGTGAATCTCTTAGTATTGGAAGTTAGGTGGATAGGTCTCCTTCTCTTTCCCCCAGGTTCTGCTGGAGGAATTCACTGAATCTGCTCTTTTAAAAATCTCTCTCCTCCTTACCCTCTGAAACAATGATGAAAACCATCCACAATAAACATGGGTCAAAGAGCTAATGTCATTCCAAGGGGCCAAACACAAGTTGATAAGGACCTGAAATTGAAGGGCAGCAGTGAGATATTTTATTCCACCTTTGCTTTGGAGGTATACATGAGAAAATTACTGCAGCCTTCCAGTGCCTGAAGAGGGGATATAAGAAAGCTGGGGAGGGACTTTTTACAAAGGCTTATAGCAACAGGACAAGGGCTAATGGGTTCAGACTGGCAGAGGGGAGATTTAGATTAGATATAAGGAAGAAGTTCTGCACTACCAGTGTGGGGAGTCACTGGCACAGGTTGCCCAGGAAAGTTGTGGATGCTTCATCCCTGGAAGCGTTCAAGACCGGGTTGGATGGGGCCAAATTTGAGCACCCTGGTCCAGTGGGAGGTGTCCCTGCCAGTGGCAGGAGGGCTAGAACTAGATGGTCTTTAAGTTCCCTTCCCACCCAAACCATTCTATGATTCTATGCTTCTGTGATTTAAATCCAGAATGGCTTGCTTTAAAACTGCATTTGTAATGTAAAATATTTGTGTGTTTTTCTGTTTTTCTGAGGAAGAAGATAAAGGTTGAAAAGAGCCTAAAACACTAGTCTAGACTTTAGAATTACATTTGGAAATAGTGGAAGGAAATCATGGATGCAGTTCTTTTATTTGAAAATCTTAAAGCTTCATTTAGTAGAGATATTCTTAGGTAGTTAAAAACTAATACAGAGTTCTTACCCAATCTAAAAACAGTTATAGCATCATTACTATTTCACTGTATATGTTTCTCTAGATATATTTCTATGTAGAGAGTATTCAGTGGCTAAAGCTTTTTAATTTCCCTTGGTTTAGATCAGAAGTATTGTTTCAATTATGGAAGAGAGCTGTTCCATGTTCGATAGGGAACATCATGGCACATTTGTGTGAGAAGATAAGTATGTAAGAGATATCTGTGTGCTTCTGGTTTTAGCTGTTAGATAGTTTAAAAGGGCACAGGAATGCTATAAGTGAATCTGTAACATAATCCCACACTGCTGGCAGACAATTTAAATTTGAAAGGAGATCATCTCTTTTCTGGTATTTTATTGCTGACATTTCAGGCAGTGGAGCTATGTCTTAAACACTTATTCTGTTTTGCTGTGGGGTAATATACGATCTACAAGTCCCCAAATCCAAGCAATTAGAGTGGGAAAAGAGCTATCAAGTTTGTACAGATTATTTTCTTGACAATGCAAGATTTTTTTTTTCCCCCTTAAACGACATTTTCAAATGTGTGTGCCTGTTCTAGTCACAAAAATGCTCTTTCCAAAAGTCTTTTCCACAGTTGCTACATACAAATCACCATAGGAAAGAGATCATGTATCTCCAGTTCTGTGGTTTCCTTGTCTTACTTCTCATCCATATTAAAGAACTGTGATTTGTAAAAAAAAACCCAACAACTACATTTCTTCCATTTTTTTTTTTTCCCAATCAGTTACTTTTCTAGGAGGCAAATCGTTCTTCTTAATCAGTGACCTTTAGAACTAGTTGATTTACATTTAAATACAATCAGTCATTTATGTTCCTAATAAAATTAAAGCCAGGAAACTGCACAATATTCATATTTCAACATTAGTTTCTATCACTGTAAAAATAATTTATTCTAAACATTATGGCTATGGAAAATAAGACCATTAAAATTGAAATCAGAGGTCAGAACTTGACAAACTAACCCAATACAATTATCCTCAAAATTTCCTTTGTGGTCTTTCACTTTGGCTGTGTGCTGATGCACTTTTTAAATTCCTTTGTTTAATTTTAAATTTTTAAAATAAATTACATGTAAAGAATGCTGGATAATGTTATTTGATAGACTGATATTTTTGTTGAACTTTGGAATGGAAATTTTAATTGAAATGCAGAAAAATGGCATTTCTATGGTTCTTATTTTAATAAAATGTGTATTCAGGATGAATACATTAGTTTTCTTAGCATTTAAATCAGTAGAACAAATGTTATCTTTAGTTATGAGTGATTTTATTTACTATTTTTAATGTGTGTATGTTCATCTCACCCTTTCAACTTTAGAAATGAGAGATTTATAGGTTGTTATACAGGTTATTATACTGACTTCATCAGTTTGTCTCTGAAGAAGTTACAGGAGATAGTGTGAAAAGTGTTACTCAATGATGACTTTTTTTCCCTTGATAGTTCTCTTTAAATACCAATTTTAGAGTGCTGGTTTGTGTAGTGTGTGTATATTATAAATGAAGTATCTCTTAAAGCAGAACCATAAAACCAACTGCATAGCACTGAAAAAAAAAAATGCAGCTGGGACTTCAGTTCTGACCTTGCTGACTCCTGCAGAGAGGAGAGGGCAGCTTTGCACTCTACCTGTCTCTCTGTTTATTTTACAAAGGGGTAATAAGTCTACTGAGGATTGGCTTAAAATTTAATGTAGTGTTTATGGAAAAAAAAAAAAAAAGCAACAATAAAATAAGATTTTGAAAAATAATCCTGGATAAAATAAGGAAATATAGAATTTTTTTCAGTAAATAATCCTTCTGAAGCTATCTTTCTCCTCCCACTCTTTTATTTCACTAGTCTTGACAGATTTCTCTCCCTTTACTGAACAATTGCATTTTTAGAATGAAGTATGCTTTTACATCCTCTAGTTAAGCTGTATGAGAGAATAATTATGAATTGTCTGAAAGCAAAATTGTAGTTTCCAAGGGTATGCATTAAAAAAAAAAAAAAAAATTATCTTCGGCTTCACTATAAATTGATGAACTTGCAAATTTAAATTAGTTTAGCTCATTAGTTTTCATCTTAGTGAGCTAAAAGTGCACTGTATTGATCAAAAGTTCTAAAGCCAGTGTGATTAAAATCAAAAGTACCATGTGACAGCACAAAACTGGTGTCGATCTCTGATGTGATTTCTGTTTCCAAATACAACAGAATCTTCTGATTTAGCTTAGATGGATTAGATCTATGCAGATTTAATAATTCACGTTATAGAATATGTATCAAGGACATTAGGTGACACACCATATCTCACTAATTTTCATTTTTGAGGCTCAATGTAATGTAATATTGATAGCACGCTAACAAATACTCCCTGTTATATTATTTGAAAGTCTTCTCTCAGGAATGGGAGGTCAGGTTTAACTCCAGAGCATAACTCCATAAACAGCTTCTCCTGTGCAGCATATAGGGGAAAAAAAAAAAAAGACTATTTCCTCCCAGAATGTGATAAATATAAAAAAAAAAGCTTGATCACAAATACTTGATGCTGTTTTTTGGGGGAGGGGTGCGTATCAGTGGGAAGATTTTTTTCTGCTCTTACCTACAAAACTGCTGTTCTAAAGTGCCTGCTGACAAGAAACCATCTGTTTGGTTTGTTCCCTTGGAGCTCATTGCAGCATGGCTGGGTAAAGCTTTTCCAAACCTGCTCCTCTCTGAACCAAGAGCATGGCAGAATAAATTCTTGTATGAAAGCATACTGGGAAACTGGAGAGCAGCAAGTTTTAAAAACATTTTTTGGGCAATGTTGGCAAAGTTTTTGTTTGGTCCTGCCTCTCCTCCCCACTCTGTTAATGAGGGCAGTGCTTATTTCTGCTTTGTTGTGGTTTTAAGTGACCTCTTACTCTAGAGCAATCAACTGATTGCCTAATTAAAATGAGTCACTTTTCATAATCAAATCAGCTTTTTGGCCTTTCTCAGTTTAATTTTGATTTTTTGGAGACCTCAGTTTTACTGCTGATGGTCCAGGTATTTTCAGTTTATGGAAGTTATGGCTGGGAGGATGTTGTTTAATTTTGCCAGGCATTAATGCATTTCTGTAACTGATTTTTCTAGAGGTTGATGAGATTAACCTTTTCATATTCTAACTTTTCCTTCTTTTTTCCTTTTTTCTCTATGTCACAGTTATTTATAGACTTCTTAGCACAAATAATTACAGTTCAAAGCCCTTGGACTTTTATAACTTGGGATATATTTGGATATCCTGGTTCTGTGATTTATTTTTTATTTTTTTTAAATCAGTGGTTAAAGCAGCAGATGGACACCTTGGAGTATTTGGACACCCTGATTTTTCTTTCTGCTATTTTTAAACCTGTACTTGCTTCAATCACTAATTTTAATTTTATTTTTTCTATGACTTTGTGATCCTTCTCAGATAGGCATGTTGCAAGCTCTCCTTTTCTCTTTCCTACTGTGACTTCTTTATTTGATCCTTCCCTTGACATTTACAGGAAATTGTCACATTGAACACATCCCATTTAAATGCAGTAAGACTCTTTCTCATGATGAGGCAGCCTGAAGCCAAGGTTGAGGTATCTGTAGTCACTTCTCTATCCCTACCAGTACTTAAGTTAATTACCAATGAGTATTATTTATGAAACTATAAACACATTTGTCTCTTAATCCAACAATTACCAACTTCGGTGATTTTTCAGCTGTAAGAATACTGGGTTTTGATTGAAAACTTCACTTTCAGCATTAAGTAGTTGTTTCTAGTTGTAGATGTTGCTTGAACGTTAGATGCCTCGATTTCATTGCATTTAAGTGTCATTATTAGTGAATGTAATAAAAAACCCACCCACCACTCCTCTTTTGTTTCTTAAACTCATAAATTTCTCAGACTGACTATTAAGAATTTTGAGCTGGCTTCAATCATGCTGTTTACATATCCTTCACTGTAATTATTTTTTCAGATTAGGGTTTTTAAATCTATTTTTCATGACGTTTTGTTGTAAGTAGCACCCCTGTAAAAGGAGAGTTGAGGAATGCTACTGCTGTAAGGACCAGAAACCTGGGGAACTGTGGAAGAAAGGTGGCTGAGGTCTGTTGCTTAGGACATTTCCCTAGGAAACAAGGACTCTAGGCTGAGGAAAGTATCCAAGGCAGCTTCCTCCCAGTTTATGTGAAGCTGGACAGTTTATATGAAACTGTGGAGGGTTTACTGTAGGAGTGGTGTGCCTCTTCTTAATCCTGATGTGCAGCCCTGTTACCTGCAGCCAGGTTCTAGAGACTTGAAGAGAAAGTGCACTCAAGATAAGTAATTTCTGTTTCCAAACAGCTTTTTCAGACAGCATTCAGCTTTGAGTGTGGCTAATCTGAGGTCCTTCCAGGCTCTTTGTATCACAGAGGCATGATACTGGACTCCACTGGCAGATTCCTTCAGAGAAGATTGGTATTGCAATAACAAATGCCATGAGACTTCACTCAGTAATAAGGAGCCTTTTGACAGGTTCTCATGAGTCTAAAAATCTCCTCTTTGGAGACTAAGACTATACGAAAAATTTTTCTGGTCACAGTCCAATCAGAATCTGTTCTGAAGGTCTTTGAGGCTGATAGTTCAATAATTCTTTATATTTTTTTATCTAAAATAATGAGAGAGCAAAAGGATAGCATACAAATCCCAAATGGATTTCCAAAACCAAGCTACTCCAACCCTTAACAAAAAAATTCAGAATGGGGAAAAAAATCTAAACCTTTGCACTCAGTTAGGCTAAATATAGATCCTGTCTTCTTAGTCAGAAACTTTTTGTTGTGGAAAATTCTTGTTTAATGTAAAAACTGTATAAATTCTCTATGTGTTTTTCTGTTATGTCACTGTAGACATTTCAAATATTAAAGAAAATAATTGGAAGAAGTTTATTTAGAATGACAGTAACAAGGAGCCTTAGAGTTTTGGAAATGCTAAACCTTGGAAGGGTAACCTCATATTTCTCTAGGAATCATAGAACATTCTTCTGGGTAAAGTTTCATTTTTAATAATATGCTAATATAAAACTCTTCATGACCAATATTAATATTTCCACTTGAATACAGATAAAGAAATCTATCTAGATAGAGAAAAGCACTGGTCAAAGTACATACAAAATTATGGTATGAATTGCTGAGCTGTATTCATTGAAATAGTTGCTATGGAAATTCTTTTTTTGCTAGGTTTTTGTTATGTATGCAATGAGGCATTTAAATAACAAGAAATTACAGAGAAAGTTTAAAAAAATGAACTAAACCTTTTAGTGGGAGTATTCAGAATGATCATCAAATTCTAGGTTGCCTAGCACTGTCCTCTTCCTTTTTGCTTTATTTATTGTGCTCACAAATTGACTATACACTTCAGTATGAATGGTATAATATTATTCTTTCTTTCTAGGAGAATTTAGCTAAAGAGAATAAACAGACCATGCTAGATATTAGCTTTATATGTAGTGTTTTTATATCTTTCTCTCCAAAGCTAGGAAGAATAAAGTTATTCTTGACTCAACACAAAGAGTAGACTTTGAGGTCCAGGTCTTCCCTCGAGCTCAGTAGTGCAGCAGTTGTGTGTTTCTTCATCTGTAGATCATTTTCTTTCCCTGGATCAGATCTTAAAACATTATGAGCTCTGACACTGTAATTTAGCAGTGGTTATTGTTCATAACACTGCTTCTAAAATTTGAGATGCTGCAACCAAGGAGGAATTTCTGATTATTGTGAAGGATCAGGTGACACCCATAGTTCAGTTCTGCTAACTGTGGCACACACACCCAGCTTAAAGTTATAAAAGGGGACAGGAATGAATGAATGAAAATCTGCCTTCCCATTTCTTTGGTTTCTGCTATGTATGGAATTAACTTCATTTTCAAACACTCAAATGTTCCATGTTCAGTGTGTACATGTCTTTAAAACAAACAGAAATATAATGTTGATAATCAGAAACTGTCAACAGAAGGTAACTTACATCTTTGAAATACTGTGCTGATGGGAAAAGCTTATAGAAAAGTTTTCAAGAGCTAATAAGAGCAGACAGAATTGGGATAAATCGTCTGAACCCCCAAATTTAGAAATATTCTCCAAAGGTTATTAATAAAGCAATGAGATGTGCACACAATAGAAGGGGAATGGGAAACAGGAAAGAAGACAACAAAAAAGAACAGAAAAGGAAAAAAAAATATTGTCTTAAAAAAAAATTAAGGGGTAAATCATACTTGAGAATTTTTGGACACGATGTAGTCATCATCAATCTTACACAAGAGGAACTCGAATCTTTTTCCCTTTGAAGGCAATAGAGAAAATTGGTAATGGTTTCAATTAAACAGGTTTGGAGCCTGTATCATGGTCTGTGAGGGAAGAAAAAAATCTGCACTCTATAAGATCCCTTTGTGCCTGACACTCTTTTGAATTGCCCAACTACTGATGAATGTTATCTTAATCCACAGCACTCAGGGTCATAATTATAACTTAACCGTGGTGGATTGACTGCAGGACCAGGAAGTATAGCCTAAAAAGAAAACTAAAGTTATTTCAAATTATCTAAAGAATGATAAGGTATCACTTGAGGCTTGAGTCTTAGGTTGTTTCATTAGGCTCATGATAAAAGATCTGAAAAAAAATTCCAATTAAAGGCTGGTTAGTCTTTGAAAGTTGTGTAATATGTAAGGGGTCAGATTTTTAGAATCTTACCTTGCCAAGGTTTTTAATGAATCTACCAAGATGGCATAGCTCAGGAGATTAATAAATTGTATGCATTATTTCAGTTAGTGCCAGTAAATTGGTAATTTACTAAAAAATGACACATTAAAAAGAATAAGAGAGTATCCCAGAACAAATATAGCTTCCAATTTTCTGGTACTTTTATGTTGATTTTACTAGTGGCATGCCATCAGAAAAGTAATTGGTGCTAGATTTCTTTGTTATAAAAGAAACATTGAATATTAGAAAAGTTGAGTTATACAAAAGTTTAGATATTTAGAAAGTCTGAAATGTAATGAAAAGTCATCCTAATATAGCCCTCCTTGTTTCTAGATCAGTGAGATGCTGGTCACTTCAAGTGATCAGGTCCTCTTTGAGTACACCAAAATTTCATTCTAAATTTTGTATATTCTGTTTTCTTGCATAATAGAATACTTACATAGCTGCATGGCTCTGAAATCATAGTGTTGGATGTTTCATAATCACAAAATTAATTTTTCAGTACCTTGGTGATCTGGAGGAAACTGTTTGTTGCAAGGAAAGGAAATGGTGCAGCTGAGGTAACATCTTGAAGTTACTAAAAAAATCTAAAGATGAGAAAGGTTTAGAAAAAAAATTTGGGGTTTCTAATCCCGTTCTGTGTCAGTTACACCCCAAATATGTAGCACATGTCCAGAAGGAATATTATCCATGCTAGAGCTTGTTATTCAAAGGTCACTGAGGAAATGAGAAGGTAAATGTGAGGTGTATGTGCTGTTCTGCTAGTAACAGCTCACTGCAAGCTTCTGAATTTGGGCAGGACAAGGCATCCCAGCCTAGGATGCATCTTTTGTGTGGGTGCTGTGGGGTACATGCTCTACAGGTGCTCATCACTCATTATCTGACTTTTATCTGTGATGACTTGTATCTACAAGTAGGTTGGCTTGATCTTGCTATATTTACAGCCACCTCCTGTTAACAGGGTAAGCTAATATTCTTCTTGGCTGAAAAGTTTGGGCATCACTGAACTGAGCAGTCATAGGAAAGTGGAGTTATTTTCTTGGCCACAGTCACTGCCATTATTGCAAGATTCCCTGTTAATCAACACAACTGAGTGAATTGCATTGTTAGCATCCAAAACTTGTCACTTTCTTTAGACAGCCAGGCTCATTGGTGTAATCTGTAGGACGTATATTTCACAAATGATGGTCCCAGAAGGATTTTATAAATAGCTGCTGTTTCACCAGGAGGTGATATCTGTGACTGGCATTAGCAGTATAATTCAAAGTTGCATATTAATGTGGAGGTTCTGCAGTGAAATAACTGTTCCTGAAAGGTCAAATTGAATGTATGCAGTCAGGTCTGGCCCTGTTCCCAGATTTTATGAATGAAAACATAATATTGGGCTTGTAAAATCATATCCTTTCTCTTTTAGTGGAAAGTAGCCCTTTTAGCATACTCCTTTAGAATTTGTAACTGCTTGTGTAATCTGGTGTGAAAAATGAGCTACTTTGCTATTTTGTTTCCTTGGGTACAAGATTGTCTTCTGTGTGGTCCTTATTTCAGATGATTGCTTCTTTTGTGTTACATAGTGAATGCCATTATGACATTTTGGCATGAATATCCATGTGTATCCATGGCTGATACTGAAACTTTAACCATCCAAAACCTTGCTGGGATGTCTCTTTGATACCTAGGTCTTAGACTTCTATAGTTAGCAAAGGAGAGCAAAAATACCAGTGGATATGTTGGGGAAAATTAATACATTTTGCTGCAGTGCAAGAAAATGACTTGGTATTCTCTGTAGGTGGTACACAGCATAAGGCAAAGCTGAAGTGGTTTATAATACTAGAGCTCTAAATAAAATACATAGAAATTTTACCTTGGTTTGCTCTGCTTCTTGTTTTCTGATGCTTAGCATTTTTTTTTTTCCCCCTTCCCTAAGACCTTTCATGAAAAATATCAAAAATCATAATGTGGCTTTCAATGGGAACTTGGCTTTTCATTTAGCTTTTCTGGAGTTGCTGGCATATTTTAACTCCTTTTCCCTTCCCATTATACCTTCTAAAATAAATAGTCATTAGAGAACCTGACTCTGTATTTTATTTATAATCTCTTTTTGAGCATTTTATCATATACAAACTATCTAAATTACCTATGGAGTCAATACTCGGGCTATAAAAAAAAAAGGTATCTACCTACAAAATGAAACTATGGCACCAGTAGGAAGGCAAGAGTGTGTTCTGTGACCAGAGGATTCCACCATGGCTGGTAGAGTCATTAATCAAATGCAATTCCTTATTTTCTAGGTAAGGATGAAACTGTTAAGGTAATATATCTGAAGTATGACATTTTCATGTAGTCATTGTAGGCTCTTTCTCTCATTCTCAAATACTCAAATATTCTCAAATACTCTATGTGCTCTTTGACACTGATCATGCTGAACCATGACACTAGGCCAGAACACATTTCAGGATGAGATTCAGGGGTAAGATGTAATCAGTCCTGGATGGCAAAGGGCACTGTGCATTTCCTAGATGGGAAATAGTGGTCTGAAAATGATAGAAATTGTCTTGTCTTGATGTGTTGGGTTCATGTCTGGTGGGATTTTGGTAGTTGGTGAGGGGCTGCTGGCTTGGACTCCTCTAAGAAGCTTCAAGAAAGCTCCCTCAGCTCCAAGTCAGACCTGCCTCTACAATAACATACTTAAGAGGAGGAAAATCTGTTGAATGGTTGTTTAGGGAGTTCTTTTGTTCGGGAGAGGAGTAGGCCATGAGAGAGGCAACAGTGTGGAAACACAGGTCAGTGAAGAAGGAGGGAAGGAGGCACACTGGAGCAGCCGTTCCCCTTTGGCCTGTGGTGGGATGGAAGGCTGAGTCCTTGTGGCCTTTGGAGATCAATCATACAATCACAGAATGTCTGGGTGTAAGGGACCTCCAAAGGTCACCTAGTCCAACTCCCCTCCTATAAGCAGGGACATCTCCAACTAGATCCAGCCACTCATCAAGCCTGACCTAATGGTGGGGCAGAATTCCTCCTGCAGCCTGTGTTGGACCCCACATTCGAGCAGGGGACGGATCTCAATGAAGACCCTTAGGGACTCTTGGGGAGGCCCTCACTGAAGCAATCCGTTACTAGGAGGGCCCTGGCCCATGGAAGGGGTCCATGCTAGCTGGAGCAGTCTGTAGAGCACTGTCTCCCATGGGAGGGATGCCACAGGAAGGGGTGTGTGAGGAGTTTTCCCCCTGAAGAAGAAGGAGTGGTAGAAACCACGTGGAATGGCCTGGGACTGACCACAGTCCCCCTGTGCTGCTAGGGGGAAGGAGGGAGCAGAGTGGGACCTGGCAAGAAGGGATGGGTGAGGGGAAGGTGCTTTTAAGATCCAGTTGTATTTATCCCTGTTCTGCACTCATTCAGTTGGTAACCTGGTGGTGGTTTAGTTGTTAAAATTAAATTGATTTTGTTTCCCTGAGCTGAGTCTGTCTGTTGCCTGTGACTGTGATTGGTGAGTGAGCTTTGCCTCAAGCCCTATGTTGTGTTTTCTCCTCCCTATCCCACCAGAGGTGGGCAGGAGTGAGTGAGAGGCTGTACTATTTGTACAAAGGAACAAAAAGTTTGTTTCCTCCTTTCCCTCTCTCCTTCTACTTCTCCTTGGAAGTATGTTTCGTCCTTTTCTGTTTTATACCATGAGGGAAGAGTAAGTGTTCAATAACTGGAGATTTCAGGGGTTTGAGGTGGAAGAATGCTGTGCTTTTTACTTCATGTTACTGAAATTGGAAGTGCTATTCAGCCTTATCTGGGAATTCCAGCCAGCACTCTCAGGTTCATGAGTTGTAGTATGGCACTGAACAGAAATAATGTTATAAGTGAAACAGCATTATTGTGCCTGTCAGTTACTATATGTGAGCCTAGGACAAATAATGTCGTTTTCCAGCTGAAGTAATGGAGACCTTGGTGGTGCAAATGATAACATTTTAAATACTTGGTTAAATATTAAGAAGCATATATCTCTTCAAAGAACTAACAAAGTCCTCCAAAACATAAATGCCGTTGTCTGGAGGAGGATATGCAGACCAGAAGATATGCAAATACTGGATTTAAAGGTAATTTGGGTAAACTGATGATCTAACACTGCTAATAATTGGAATTTATGTATGTGCTGGCATATGGGAGAAACTAATTAACCACTCGTACCTGACGGTGCATAATGGGAGATGGTAACTTACAGGCAAATGCATGAAGAACTCATCAGACACTTGTAAACAGGAGCCATGATTCAGATTTTTTGGATTCAGGCTTCTGTAGCATTAGATGCTACAGAGTTCTGTATGATCAGCAATGTGCAGTGTCAAGCTTTCTGTGTCCTACATGAAAAAATCCTGTGTAACAAATCCCATTTCAACTTGAATTGTGTGGCTTGGCAAGTCTGAGTGAGTCAGGTCCCTGTAAGAGGTGAAATTAGAAATGAACTGTGACATTATCAGTTCTGGCTGGAACTTTTCCATGGCTGGAAAATCAGTAGGTGCTGGAAAGCTGAAAGTGGGCAGTGAGAAAGGCAGGTAACACACAGAACCTTCCAAAAGAAAATCATTTTGCTAGGATTGAGTTTACTTGAAATTTTGTGGACCAGCAATCATAGGGAATTCCTGATTTTGAATGCAAAAATAGAATTGTGAGTGAAGAGATTCATATATTAAAAGCCTTTGTATAGAATCGTAAACACTTCAGTAATTGCCACATTCAAGGAGGAGTTAGAAAGTGTACATTTGTATATTTTGTACATTTTCTACTGCTGCTGAAACATGAATATATTATGTCCTTCTGTGGTGAATGTGGAAATAAAGATTTAACTTGTCAAGTTGATCTTTTTAATTTCAGGGAGAACTATACATGCTTTTTCTTTCACCTTGAAGGAATAGCTTGAGTTTCCTGGGTTGTTTTAAAGCACACCTACTTCTTTCTTTAATTTTCTTTTTTTTTCCTTTATTTGTGGAGAATATTTGTGTGTGTAAGAATAAAGAAACAGAGGAAATGTTTTCCAAAACAACAGCAGTCTGTCAGCCCTACAAATATATTCTCTGGAAAGAAGATGAATTAGAGATTGATCATATAACTGTTGATTTCCATACTGTTTTAGTTGAAATTTTAAGCTGTAGTTTACAACAACAGTAGGAAATTTTACTGTGGTCTTTTCAGACAGTATAATTTATAAGATGTATTTGTGTTTAGGCAGCTGATAAGGACAGGATATGAAAAGGGAAAAAAAATCATAACTGTGGGGAGCTGAAGTGACAAAGGAGACAATTTGTGCAATTCAAAGAGGACAGTGTAAAAGGTTTCAGAGAGCGAGGTCAACTGTGTACAAAGCTTGTTCTGAAAATGTTACATTTCAATTAATTAAGTGTATTCTAATGGAACTGGAAGTAGCTGAGTCCTTACAGGGTCCTTGCAGGTTATGGCTTTTATCTGGCTAGGATGAGATGAGGTACTTTTCATTCCTCTTACTTGCTTGTAAAATGAAAGAGATTATCTTAAGGCATTCTGGGAGAAAGGAACTATGGATGATGGATGGGTAAGTCTGAATGAAAGCAAGACACAGCAGTGTGATTAGGACATGGATTGTATCAAAAACAGTTAAGAAATTGTCATTTTTTTTTTCCCCCTCTTAGGTGCTTGTCTCACTGATGACAAGATCAAACTTAATTCTACAGAAGAATCTCTTTTGATTTGATGCTTTCTTCTCAGACATGAATACTGTGTTTCTGAAAGAAATATGTAGCATGAAAACTATTAATGAAAAGAGATAAGTTCATGGCTCTCAATCTGAAGAGAATTGTGTAGAAATTGCAAAAGGTGACATTATAAGTCTAAAAGTGGTGATGAATGCTGAAGGGTCTGTTCCCTTCAGGTGGTCATACTCTCAGAGGCAAAGCTCCTTTTGTTCTGAGATGACTACAAATAAGAGGAAAGACTAGGACATGTCATAAATTATGCCAGCCTTCCCAAACAAGTGCTATCAAGATGTCTGATAAGGTGAGATACTCAACCATACTGGCATTATTTGATCTTCTTGAACTTAGGCTTTGAATGCAAAATTTCAGTAGCAACAGAAATAATATGTTAAGCTTCTCCTCTTTGTAATTTTTTACTTTTTATTATTGCTTTGGTAGGAAAAAGAATAAGTAGAGTTGAGTTGTCTAACTCAATTTAAAATAACACACGTGTGTGTATTTCTGTGCTACTCCTGGCAAAGGCCTCTGACCTGTAAATGTTAATTCCAGTATTTTAATTTTCACACCGTTTAGTTGTGGATTTCAAACCTGTATTTCTGCAAACAATTTGGCTACACAGACAAGATAACAGTAGATTTCTGGGACTGGCCTTCTGTGTCATTCAGTAGTATACTGTAGAACAGCTTGAATTTTGCGTGTGTTAATAGATTAATTTATGCATTTGATTAAATGTGGGGGTTTCTTTTTGTGATGCATTATGTTGTTGCAAGGCTTACACAGCTCAGATTTAGCTTCAATTAATATTTTAATTTACTTTGCAGACTTGCAATAAACTAGTGAAATTACGCAGTACTTCTTTTTTCTCCCCAAATGACATCAGTGGTTACCAATCCTCCTTCAAAAGTTCCCTCACGAAGTGGTAATGTTCCCAAAGTCCTGTCTAGCTCTGACACAACGAGGAATTTGAAAGTTATGGAAGGTTCAATATTTCCAGTTCATAATGAGCTTCCAGGGGAAGCTGAAGAAATGGTTTTAATGGAACAATATAAAGAACAAAGTGGGTTAAGAATCAGTAAATTGCTGATGCTATCTCTCTTGGAAAGGTTTAATGTCGTAGATGTTGCCACTAAAGATAACTTAAGGGAGAGATAACAGAAGAGATAAATAAAAAGAAATGGATGAGAGGATTTCTTTTATTGTAATTTTTTTGGCATTTATACTACAGTCTTTCTTGTAAGAAAGCAGGAGTTATATGGCAAGTTATCTGGGCATTGCACAGGCTCTTTTTTCTTAGCAACAGTTAAACGTGTAAGTTCTTTAACAGAATGAAAGAAAATAGAAACAGAAAAGCTGGGGATAATTTCATAGAGTTTCATAGCATGACCTCATAGATTCATAGTTTTTTTTCCCACATTGGGAGGGTTTCTGAATGCTTGCTTTGTGCTGGAAAAGTTAGAACAGTAGTAGCTAGTGAATTTTTTTTTTATTATTATAGTTTATTTTACATGTTGGGAGTTTTTAGAGTAAAGTTATAGGAAAAATCCCTCACCTTTACTTTTGAAATAGTTCGTTGAAAAAGAAATCAGGTGATTTAATTAGATAAGAATTTTATATTAAGACAAAAGCAATGTCTTTTACATTGATGTTACAGTAGATGACAAATGAAAGATAATAGCAGGAGTCATCCCAAAATTAAGTGTAAAATTTATTGCTAAGGTATCTATGTTCATGTGTGAGATAATGGAATCATAGACTGCTCTGGGTTAGAAGGGGCCTATCGTGGTCATCTGGTCCAGCTAGATTCACCAGCTTGCACCCTCAGTGTGTGGTTGGCATGTGAAAGGGACAGGATGCCATCCAGAGGGACCTTGACAAGCTTGAGAAGAGGCATCCATAGGAACCTCAAGAGATTCAAGAAGCCCAAGTTGCAAGGTCCTGCACCTGGGTAGAGGCAATCCTTGTTACCAATCCAGCCTGGGGGCTGAAGGGATTGAGAGCAGCCCTGCAGAGAAGGACCTGGGGGTACTGGTGGATGAAAAGCTGGAGATGACCTGGCAATGTGTGCTCACAGCCTGGAAGGCCAGTTGCATCCTGGGCTGCACCCAAAGCAGCATGGCCAGCACGTCAGGGGAGGTGACTCTGCCCCTTTGCCCCACTCTGGGGAGACCCCCCTGCAGTGCTGGGGCAGCTCTGGAGTCCTCAGCACAGCAGAGCCAGGGACCTGCTGGAGCGGGGCCAGAGGAGGACACAAAAATGATGTGGGGGCTGGTACCCCTCTGCTGTGAGGCCAGGCTGAGAGAGTTTGGCTTGGTCATCCTGGAGAGGAGAAGGGTCTGGGGAGACCTTCTGGTGGCCTTCCAGTACTCTGAGGGCCCTATAAGAAAGATGGGGACAGAATTTTTAGCAGGGCTTGTTGCAACAGGACAAGGAGAGATGGTTTTAAACTTGAAGGGAAATTTAGACTAGATAGTAGGAAGAATGCTGAGGGTGGTGAGCCCCTGTCCCAGGTTGCCCAGAGAGGTGGTCGCTGCCCCATCCCTGGCACCATCCCAGGTGAGGCTGGCCGGGGCTCTGAGCAACCTGCTCTAGTTGGGGATGTCCCTGCTCCCTGCAGGGGGTTGGACTTGATGACTTTTGAAGGTCACTTCCAACCATTAACATTCCATGATTCTATGTTCCTATCCATGGCATACAGAAATGAAAACAAAACAAAAGAAAACAAAATACCATTTTCAAAAGGAAAGTATTTTCTTAATAATATCTGGTTTTGGAAGAGTTTGCCCTTATTATGTTAAAAAAAAAAAATAATTGCTGGTATGAATGTTTGAGTTCCTCTCTGTGATCTAAGGAAGTAATTAAATGCTGTTAAATAGAATCCTCTTTCTTGAAATGAGTTCACTTTCTGCTGAATTTTCTCATTAGCTGCTATCTTACCATTAAGTAATTGTGCAAGATCATCATGGATTAAAAGTAGTAGAGAGGATTTAAACCTGTATCGCCTCTTTTAAGCATGCGTGAACTATTGAGGGTCCTTAAAAAGCTGGGACTAGAGAAGGTAAGAAGTGCAGGAAAAAAATGTGAATATTTCACTGAATGTGTCATTTTATTGTCCAACTGAGATGATAGTGAGGAGCTGATCAACCTGGTCAATGGATTAACAAGTGGTCTTCAAAAGTTGCTGGAAGGAGGCACAGGGGAGAGAAGGGGATGTGTGTTACCTCTACGGACATGATAAAGAAAAGGGCCCTTGTTTTACCTACTACCTAAGTCATGGTCTTACATATATGTTGTTTCTGTTGTGGTTTCTATCTCCTTTGGCACCAAGAGCCCACAGAGTGTGATTTGAACCTCCCTCTTGACTTCTCGTGGTGTGAGAGGCATTGAAAGCAGTACCACTAAATCGCTGCCTGTTGGATGTTGGAGAAGAAAGTGTCACCACTAGTTCAACACTGGAATTATTCTCTGTGCCTGTCGTTCTCAGTACTGATTCCTCACTTCCAGGAACATTGTAGATCTATGATATGAAGTCATTTTCTTGAGTGCCTGCGTGCAAAGCTGGATGATTTCTCTCTGTGCCTCTTTTACTAAATGAAACTGCTCATGCTTGAAAGGCAAATTGGAGCTGTCATCTCTGTGTTTACCCTCACCTTCTACTGAGTTACTTGATTCCTGATCTGCCTTGTCAGGGCAGAGCTATTCCTGTTCTAATAGCTTGGCACCACATCCTCTGGTTATTTTGTCACACCAGAAAAGGAAATGGAGTGGATTTATCTCCCTCCAAAAAAAAAAGTTGGTACAATCTTTTATTCTTATTCTTTGCTGGACTCACCCCCAAGCTTCAGACAGCCTACAGCTCAGGGGTTTCAGGTCAATCTGTTAGGTGTTGGGGGTTTTTCTTTCTATCAGTCAAATTATTTATTTATTTATTTTCCTCTGTCTTGGATGTGTTGATTTAATTTATGAACTGATGTAAACTTCTAGGATCTGTAGTACCCCATGGCAAGGAATTCAAAAACCTTTGCTGATAGCTTAACATGGAGGGTTTTTTTGTTTCACACTTTGTCTTTTTGTTTCATTGAAAAGGACAAAAGCAAAAGACTGTTTTCCTTTATCCATGATATTTCAGGTTTTATTTGCTGCACTGTATTCCTCTGCAGTCTTTTTTTTTTCCTGCATAATGAAGATTTTTAATCTATTTAGTTGTTCCTTGAAGTCCTTGATCAACCTTGTTACCACTGTATTTCTCAGTTCTGCAATATTCTTTGTACAAAAGTTATGGCCAACTAGTGTTCATTACATGGATTTATAATGGCATAATGGTGTTTTCTGTTCTGTTCTCTCTTCATTGCAGAATAATTCCTCGCTTTATTTTTGGTTGCTACTCTGTGTTAAGCTGGCATTTACATAAAGCTATTATAATTCACAGATTGCATTCCTGGCTATTAATAACCAATTCAGAGTCCATCGTTAAGTATGTAATCAGGATCACAGTCCTTTTTTCCTGTTTTTTATCACTGTTCATTTATCAAATTTAAATTTAATCTATCTTTTTTCATAGCCACTTTATGAACCTAAATCAAACCTGAATCAAAGCAATTCTGCTGCATGGTTCTTCTGTGATTAGAAGGAAGTAAAAAGGGAGAAACCACTAAATCATAGAATGGTTTGGGTTGGAAGGGACCTTAAAGATCATCTAGTTCCAAGCCTTCTGCCACGGGCAGGGACCCCTCCCACTAGCCCCATCCAACCGGGTCTTGAACACTGCCAGATATGGAGCATCCACAGCTTCCCTGGGCAACCTGTGCCAGTGTCTCACCACCCTCAGAGTGAAGAACTTCCTTACATCAAATCTAAATCTTCCCTCTTCCAGTTTGAACCATCTATGGTTTCAATTATAAGGGTATAGTGGGATCAGGAAGTCAGTGTGAGATACAGAGTCGAATAGTCTGGAACCTGTAGCATCACCAGAAACTTGATGCCTTCTTAAGAAGTAATGAATAGACACTCAACTCAATGTGCTATAACAGTGTTGGAAATGGACTTTTCTCAGGCTCTCAAAAACATAGTAAAATATGCTACTACCCGATAAGCCTCCACAAAGTGCTAGACCTGAGAGAAGGACCAAAGGAAAAGATCTACCTTAGAAGGACACAGTAGAAAGGAGATAAAATTGTTCATAAATCCCTTTCATTCTGACTCTCTTTCTTCATTTTCTTTATTGTATTGGCCAAGCTGTGTTCTAATAAAATCTAGTTTTACTAATTCAAAGCCCTTGTAGTATTTTTGGTTCACTTACTTGAAAAGAAAAAAAAAAAAAAAAAAGAAGCTGCAAGTAGATCTGGCTCAAAGCAGTGATTGATGTAGGGCCCAATTACAGCCACAGTGATGAAAGTGGGAAGTTCTCTCAATCTGTTGGCAATTGCACATGTAGTTAGACTGACCACTAATTTTATTGGAATTCTCTTGTGTTCACTTGTGGTCATATCATAGGTATCAGCAGCTAATATTTCAAAAAAAGGTTTTTCTAGTGATTTCTGGAACAGTGACTGTGGAAGTTCTAGTGAGTATAGGTAACATGTCAATATGTATGACAACCAACTGATGCAAACTAGAAAAATTCAAGTTTGCTTTACCATTATGGTTTGGGTTTGTGTTTTTTCTTTATTTTTCCTCTCCCCATATTTCAGTTGTTGGTTAATAACATGAGCCTGAGGAAATATATTTTTTTTTTTTTAATATGATTTGGGCTTTTGAAAATCAGGATATTATTGAAAGATCATTTATGTTCTGCAGGTGTTGCAGGTAATGTTGGTTTGGACTCCAAATTAATGTGGAGAGGACAACACAATTACAGCTTGGACAAAAAGGGATGAATAAGGCATGAAATATATGAATAGGGAAATAATAGAAGTAGTTGCCTCTCATTTGTCCTTGGGATGATTGGTTCCTTCATGGATGAGGCGGGGAGAAAAGAGGATTAGCTGTGAATACTACATAGCAAGAAAAACCATGGCCTGATTATAATACATTAGATATCAGACTAGAACATTAACAGCATCACTGAGTAGACTAGAAGCAGCCACCTCTAGTCTGTTCTCAGACATCAGGAAGCTGGAGCTGCAGTGATAAGAATTAAAAAAAAAATGGTGTGGCACAGTGGAATTATGTGAAGACAAATAGGGAATAAAGAGTGGGATGTAAACATGCAGGAAAAACCAACTGAACAACAACAAAATAGCCACAAGGGACAAGCTTAGAGTGCTTTGTACATGGCAGCAGAACAAGTGGTAGGATGCTGTGGAGTAGTGAGAGCAGGAGAATCACCTACTGCCTGCAGATTTGAATACAATATGCAAACCAAAGGACTACTCGGGCTTAAAGAATGATCATACCATGATCAGGGACCAATGGTGACCTTGGATGCTTCCCAGGCCTGTGCAATGAAGAGGAATGATGATGACCCTTGCTGCTATTGAGCTATCTTCTTCATTTTCTTTAATTCCACTGTGAGGACCCCAGTACAACCCAAAACCATTCACGTGTCATTGTGATGGCTGGCAACATACACTGAAGTTATTAAAGACATGGATGGGAGCCAACTGAAATAAATTTGCTGTCTTGAAACTGGCTTTTTTCATCATAGTAAGATAGAAAGGAGGAAAGTTTAAGATAGTGGTAGGGTTCAGAACTTGGCTACAGTGAAAGGAGCTCTTTGTGCTGCTGCTGTGTATGTATAATGTACATATCAGCTCTCACTAGATTGTAACTTTCTCTCATTTCTGTGAGTAATCCCATTAGGTAAAGCTGGAGAAACATTGCTTAAAACAACCCCAGCGTGCTCATTCTTCAGATTAAATAGTTTTTGGTATTTTATGGGTAGTTTTTTAAAAAAATAGTGCATTGTACCAGTTAGTGCCAGTGGTTTTCCAGCTATATAAATTATGATAGAAACATTTTTGTTGGAAGAGATCTTTCAGATTATGAATTCCAACTGTTAACCCAGAACTGCTAGGTCACCACTAACCCATGCCCATGAGCACCACATCTACATGGCTTTTAAACTGTTCCAGGGATGGAGACTCCACCACTTCCCTGGACAGGCTGTTCCAGGGCTTGACAACCTTTTTTTGGGAAGAAGTTTTTCTTGGGACTGACCCCCATCTGGCTGCAACCTCCTTTCAGGCAGTTGTTGAGAGCCAGAAGGTCTCCTCTGAGCGTCCTCTTTTCCAGGCTCAGCAACACCAGGTCCATCAGTTCCTCATCAGTTCTACTTTAGACCCTTCCCCATCTTTGTTGTCCTTCTTTGATTGTGCTTCAGCACTTCAATATCCTTGTAGTGAGTGACCCAGAACATATTTTGCCATGGAGCATAAGTCTCTAGATGTCATTGGCCTGTCTGACCCATACTGGCACATTTGTAATTAGCAGGAACTCTTAAATATATATTCTTCATGTTTTAATACTGGAGTGTGTGAATTGGCTCCTCTGGAAACTTGGTTACTTGTTGGGTACCATAAAATGACCTCCAAAGAGTTCACATGGCTGTACAGAATTTTCTGACATAAAACCAGATTCTGTTCTTTGATTTTGGTTTGTTAATTTTAATTTTTTTTTTTAATGTGTTGTGATGCATTTGAGGTTAAGTAGCAAGATTCTCCAGGTGCAAAGCAGGAATAATTTCCTATTTTGTTTGAGCAAAACATTCCCTTTGCAAAACGTGTGCATTTTAAGCAGTGTGTTTTCATACTTTGATGGAATGGCATGTTGAAAGGAAGAGATGTGATTAGTGTAATCACCTGCATAACAGACACCCTATCTTTTAATAAAGTTGGTCCCACTGAAAGTCTGAAGCAGTGAGGTTCTGAATTTAAAATAAGCAGTGATGAAAAATCCATCTCAAATCCTTGTAAATTGTTCCTCATAAATGTTTTCCCTATTTAAAACTATTAAGAACTTATTTAATTTCAACTTTCACTCACTGGATTTTCGTATACCTTGGCTTAGATTGAGGAGTCTGTTACAATAAGCTTTTAATTTTTCTTTCTATGATCTCTAAAGTTCTCATAATTAAAAGTCTATAAATCTGTGATACCAACAGTAATTTTGTAACCCCTGTGTAAAACTTTTAAGAGATTCAAGTGCCAACTTTTTCCATTGTTTTGTGGGAGGTTAAAGTTGAATTGACATTATTGCTCTGAGATCATTCTGTCTTCAAATTTTAAACAAAGGCAGAAGTGTTTTTTTTTTTTTCCTACTTTCCTACATCCCACAGGGTTGTCTTCAGTACTCCACATATTAAAGAAAAATGAGGAAGAATCAAAATTAGTCTAGAAGTATAGTAGGTTACAGGGAGAGGACAGGTGTTAGGGGGTCTGGTCTTTGCCTTTCCATTACAGGTTTCCAAAGCTCTCTGTATGTCTTGGGAGTCTTTGAATTATTTCTTGAAAAAAAAGGACTTCTCTAAAGAGGAAGCATAGACCTTTATTTTATTTAATGAAATGAATTCAGTTGAGAACATAATGGTGATGTGATTCTTCTGCCATGTTGTATTTCAGCATTTCCAAACTAATGAAACTACAGGAAAGCCTGTGAACGCACCACTAGGGAAAGCAAAAGTTTTTGGGTATGATCATGGATGGCTATCTGTGTATTGTGCTTGATTTAAAGCATCCATCAGCAGAGGGATAACACCAGGAAAAGTTTCAATAATAAGAGATCAAGCAGAATTAAGCAGTTTAGTTTATGTTCTTAAAATTTATATCCATCATTACAGATTTTTAGTTTGGCTTTTTTTGGGTTAGTGGAACTATGGAATGGTGAATGTGGCTTCTCTCAGAAATTGAGGCCCATTCTGAATGTGTTTTCTAGGCATAGAGCAACTTCCTTTAACATGTTTAAAGAAAGAGCAGAGTTAGTGAACACAGGGTTAGATGAGAAGTTTCTCTGAGATGTTTTAAGAATTTCTCAGAGGCAACTGATGAACACATTGACAAATGCAGACACCAGCAAGACAATGTGTGCACCTAGAAGTTGGTGGCAATGTTCAGAAAGGTTACTAAGACCCTTAATATCAATGGCCAAAGAAAATTCCAGCTGTGCTCCTACAGGACTTTGCTTGAAAACAATCCTGTTTAATGTGTTAATTGTGGAGTTGGAAAATGGAGCAGCTCCTTCTCTGCAGTGTAGAAGCTTGTAGACTTAACAAGGGCAAGGGGAGACTGTTGGCATCCAGTATGTGACAGGAAAATTTTACAAGCTTTGGGCTGGTTGCATCTGTAGTTCAGATAATATTCTGTTCAGTGCAGGAAATTACTGTTGCATCTGTAGGAACAAGAGTAAAAATCTCTTAATTAAAATAAGGAATAGTTGGATGATTTAAAGCTTCATGAAGTAGAAAGGTGTGTAGACAGGATACTAGCAGTATTGCTATTGTGGGGAAACTAGCAGGGAAATAGTCTCCTGAAACAACCAAACAAACCAAAGGAGAGCAAAATCCTCTAAAGCTTTGACTCTCCATGGGAAAAGATGTAAATTGTTTCATTTGAAGGTAGCAATGGTTGTTCCTGGAGAATAGTGAGTTCTCTTTCAGAGAACTGAAGCAAAGCTGCAGGGAAACACAGAGATAAGCTTAATTGCAGTTTCCAAGTGTGAGGAACTGTAAATAGGATTTTTTCAGTGAAAGGATGACCCCTACATGCAGAATCAGAAGCTTGCAAAGTTGTGCTTAGAGCCAGGTCCAAGAACGTTTCTGAAGAACTGTTGGAATTTGAGACACAAATTCTATCTTACAAGGGGAGCAAATGTGTTACTTTAAAAATGATTAACACTTCTCTGCTCTTGTAAGCTGGTATTACTAATGACAGTGTAAAGCAACGTATAAAGATAAAAAGAGGTTAAATAAAATTAGTGAATAGAAGGTTGGAGTTTGTTTTGGTTTTTTTTTGTTATTTTTTTTTTCCCCTGCAAGATGTGAGATTAATGTTTCCTTAAGGAGCATCAACACAGGAAGAAGGTTTTTAAAAGTTATACTTTTATTTCTAAAAAGGACGGTCATTTATGTAAACTGATCATATGTACAGTAAATCTAAATATTTTATACAGGTATTACTTTGGTATAAGTAGAAGCTTGCAGTCATTTGGGGGGAATATATGATGGAGAGATAATGTAGAGTGTAGGATCTGCACTGAAGACCTGGTTTAAAATCATTTGGTTTTCTTGGGCTTGCAGTATGACCCGACGTGAACCAGCATCCCAGCAGCAGTGAGCTCAGAGGCTTTGATCACGTCCAGAACTCTGTGAGAAGACTTTTATGAGGAGGAACTGAAGAGCTGTGTGAATACAAAGCAATTTGTGGAAAAAATCTTCGATTGTACAGAAGTGACTTGGCAATCTTGGGCTCCCTTTTAGTATAGGTTCCTTAGAATCTTCATTTTCACTGAGTATTTTAAGAAACTCCCCTACCTTGACAGTAAAAGTTGTTTAGTGAAGAAAAGCCTGTTCTTACGACTAATGCAAGATGAATTACCTGAATATAGGAATTTTATGTATGGCTGTTAAAAACATCTTTCAAGAAGTTTCATTGCTTACTCATCTTTGAGTAAATTACTTTTCACATCAAACAATTCTACTTCTAATGTTTGTTAGAGCAAACAAATATGAATCTCCCACTGTTCTTTATCCTTCCTACTGATAGCCCTCCCCAAATCACCAGGTTATTCTTGGAGAATCAACCATGAGATTTTTAGGTGTTTTAAGAATTTGGTATTGTATCTAACATCCTCCTAGAATGAGGATCTTCTGCACAGTAAACTCCACCTGAGAGCTGAATTCAGCTTCTTGTCCAAGTGTAGCCAGGTTGTTCTCAGTTTCATAGTATAGTTTGTCTAAATCTCTTTCTGAGATGCCCCTCTGGGGGACTGCAGTACTGATGTGAGAGTCCAACCAGTCAATCCATAGCTGTACATGTGTGAGCCTTTAGAGTAGAATGCTTTTTCTAAGACATAAGGTAGATAAAACCAGTTTGGCCATTGCACACAGCTTTGCACAGTATTTCGAAGCATATTATCACTTCTTTTAGTTGAAGCAGAAGAGGAAGCAGGTTGCATGGGTGGGTGTAGGTGGAACCTTACTGTCACTGACCCTTACGCTGCAGTTTGCACCTTTCCTGTGAGTTCTTCATGACCTCTTTGATTTCTGAAGGCAATTTGCCCTCCTGGCTCAGTCAGGTGTTGGTGTAGGCAGTTGCCTCCAAGACTGAGCTGGTTAATGTGACTAAAAAGTGTGAATGATTCAAGCTTTGCCTTTTTATAGCTTTCCTGTTTCTGTGTCAGGGCACCCCCTGGTCACCATCCCACTGGCTTTGTTACCAAGGCAATCATCCCCTTGTCAAGACATTTTTCCTCCTCACTTAATGGTTTATTGCCTGGAAGTCTGAGTTTGCATAATGGGCTGCTTCCATTTAAGAGCTTTGTTTTATGGAGGCCAGACCAAAATCTCAACCCCATGTGGAGGTGGAGGGTTAGCAGAAGGGGATGGGACTGTGAATCCAAAAGGAAGTTTAGAGCTCAGAAAAACTCAAATTAAAAATTGGTAGCAGGGCCTAAAGGTTTATTTTTGCCTTATTTTTTCCTGCCTAAATTTTAGGAAAGATGAGAGAAGAGTCACATTTATAAAACAAAATAAACAATTATGTCAAAAACTGGTTGTTCAAGTGTGTGGAGACAGATATTCCTCCAAACCATCCTGTTCCTTCCTGTCCACCAGTCTTTTTTCTTTCTCCTTGTTTTGAGGAAGATGATGGGAACTGCCCATGTCTGATTGCTTCAACCTGATCTGCTGAAGGCTGTGCTGGGCTTTCATTGTCTCAGGATAGCTGCTTTTATGTGTAGAAAGGGCTGTTCTCTGTCCCTTTACCATCACTCCTCATTGTTAGTCTCTGGTCTTTTAGGCTTTTCCCTTCATTTCCTTCTTTGCAGTCGCTCTGCACTCATTCTTCTCTGTGTCCCTCTGTCTCTGCTTATATTCTTGCAGTAGTAGAGACAGAGAAGGGGCAAAATGATTGAGAATAGTGTTGGAAACTGGGCTCCCTTGAGTGTCAGAGCTCTTACAACGTTGCTCAGGTAGATCACAAGGTACGTCCGCATTGCTCAATACTGCAGAGAATCCAAACAGCAGAGTCTCTGCTCTGTGTGCCACCAGGTCTCACTGCAGCCCTCTGCCAGCCAGATCAGCCAAGCAGTGGGGTTTCTAGAGCTGTGTGCCTAGGGTGTCCAGTGTCTGAGGTGCTTTGTCCTGTGCTCCAGCCTACCCTGTACCTGTGTGAGGTAATTCAGAGCCAGCTTGTGCATCGCTGATGTCACGCTGGTGCTCTCTGTAGCCGTACTCAAGGTTATCACTGTTCAAGTATTTAGGTTTCTAGCTCCCAGTGAAGCACATAAATGCATCTGTGAAGTCAGTCAGAAGACTGTTCAGAGCCTTGCTTCTTACTGGTACCGTCATGCTCCTGGCTCTGAGGTCAGGTGGGGAACTGGAAACTTGTTTTTCTTCTATAGGATTAAAAAGTGTTCAACCAGGTCACATTCTTGATGGGATTGATAGCACTGTTACCAAGTGCCAAGGACAGAAACATGCAGGAAGAGCAGAACCAGCCTCTCCACTGTGGAAGGTTGTGCCTGTGGAAAGCATGTGTGGAAGTGCTCCATGAGCCTGGACATGGCCACTCAAAGCCACGATGGCCACTGTTGTGGGAGAATCATTTGTAAAGCATGCTTCTGTTTTTTGATAGTCTGTATAAATCCTTTCAAATTTTAGGGCTGATATAAATTTAACATTTGGAAATGAGGGCAAAATTATTGTTATTTTGTCTCCTCTCAACTTACTTTCTGCCTTGCTGGACATCTTTCCTTCTAACCAGTGAAGACCATTATTTGTCTTCCAGTAGCAAATACACTTGGAAGTACAGACTTGTGCCACCAATACTGCCAGTCTCATATTGCCACCAGATTAATCCTACAGACTTGCTATGAACCAGGTAGAATGAGTTTTTACTGTATTCAGTTTATCATCTTCATAACATCTAGCATCTGTCCTTCACATCTGCAGTGTTGTGCATTGCAGATATGAACTGGACTAACAACTGGAGGCTTGTTCTAAGCTGGCAGTGTTTATATTTCTAAAAAATTATCCCTTTGCTTCAGGAAATGTTGCTTTTACTCGTGTAGAGTTTGATTATTTTTAGTGTTAGATTTAAGTTGTGGCAGAGGAGTGAGATGCACTGGCACTTGGGAGCTGCTTTCCACCGTCACAGTGCACATCTGGGTAAGTGGCCAGAAAAGTGGATCTGTTGTAGAGGAAAACAATACGTTGTACTGTGACAGACAAACAAGTAATTTCACATGCTAAATATTTTGGTTGTGTAGAAGGATCCAAAAAGTAAAATTCTGGTGTGTGAAAAGGTTGGTGATAAGGGTTAGATTTTTGGTGACCATTATATTAGTGAAGAATACAACTGATGTAGAATTTGTTTCTAATGTAGGCATCAATTCTAATGATTTGTTGACCAAAGTAAATACTTTTTTTTCTTAGAGATAGCCTTTGAAGACAGTCTGCCTAAAAAAATATTCATATTGAACAACAGTCCCTGAACTGAGTAGAGACATTTCTGTATTGCTGTTTTTAGGAAAAACTAAAAGCTTAAAACAAGAGACAGACATTTTTTGTCAGATGCTTAAGGAAGAAAACACAGTTAGACAATAGAATTCCTTAAATATAGCCTTAAAAAGTGTTAGGACTGCAATCTGCATACTTCAGCAGTATTGTTGCAGCACTTTTTACTTACTTTCCTTATTTAATAACGTCAAATTTCAAATTCAGACTTAATAATCACATTCTGTCAACTGATAAGTGAACAACAGAGATTGGTTCACTGAAAATTTCTGCTAAAAATATTTTCTTAACTCTGCAACTATAAAAACACCATGTAAATTTTAATTCAGTGAGATTTACCCCAAAGAACAATCAGTACATGTTTCTACTTAGGACTACTATTGTTTTCTGCTATCTATCCTAATACACTTTTGTCTTTATATGAAAAATGTGGGGTGCCATTGTCCTCTACTCACACAGAATAATAGAACTAAATCATGGAATTGTAGAATACCAGGTTAGAAGTGACCTCAAGGACTGTCTGCTCTGACCTTTCATGGCAGAAGCATGGTCTAGACAAGATGGCCCAGCACCCTGTCCAGCTGAACATTACAAGTGTCCAATGCTGAGAACTCCACCACTGCCCTGGGGAGATTATTCCAGTGGCTGATTGTTCTCATCATGGAAAATCTTCCTTTAGTATCCAGTTGGGATCTCCTCAGGAGTAACTTGTACCCCTCACTGCTCTTTTCCCTGGGACTCCTTGTCAAAAGAGAGACTCTGTCATCTATGTCACCACTCTTTAAATAGCTGAACATGGTGATAAGGTCTCCCCTGAGCCTTCTTTTCTCAAGGCTGAACAAACCCATTCCTTCAGTCTTTCCTCACATGGCAGCTTTCCAGGCCTTGGATTGTTGACTCTCCACAGTCTGTCCACATATTTTTTTTTGTGTAGCATGGACCAAAACTGCACACAGTATTCCAGGTGTGGCCTGGCAAGAGCTGAGTGGAGTGGGGTAATGACTTCTCCATCTCTGCTGGTGATGCTCTTGTTGATGTAACCATGCATCCTGTTGGCTTGCTTTGCCACAGCAGCATGCTGTTGACTCATGTTGAGCTTGTTGTCCACCAGGATTCTCAGGTTCCTTTCCAGGGAGCTGCTTCCCAGCTGGGTAGATCCCAGCCTGTGCTGCACTCCTGGGTTATGTTTTCCCAAGTCAAAGACCTTACACTTGTCCTTGTTGAAATTCATCAGGTTCTTGTTGGCCCACTCTTCTAGCCTACCCAGGTCTTCCTGCAGGACATCTGACCCTTCCAAGGTTATCTTCCTCACAGATGCTGCACAACTCCTAGCCAGGATTAAGCCATGAAGCAATTTAAGTGAAGTACTTAAAGCTGATTCTTGGACATTTGGTCAGATAGTCATAAGATATGATTACCATTCTTTCCATTATCCAACTGAGCAGGCCCCATGTGCTTGCTCAGTCTGGGAAGATCATTGTAGAAATGGGAAGGAAGAAATATTCCATCTATTCATATACATACACTTGAGAAGGTAACTTCTTAGTCTTTTTTTTTCATTTAAAATTACTGTTGTGACAGCAACTGGAGAAGAGTCAAGGAAAATACACTAATTTGACTTTTTAATTTTGCTTATTTGCTTTTGTGAGTAGATTTTACTGGCAATGAAGAAGTTTCTTAAAGGTTTTTAAAAATGTCTTTTCTTAGATGTATCCTTTTTATAGTTAAAAGCATTGCTCACTCTTTTATTTTGAATTCTAAAGGCTATTTTTTCTGTTTTTCAGTAAAGGTTGAAACTGAGACAGTATTCTCATTGGAACATCTGATCATCCAGGTTACCTCTGTCCCCTCTGCAATTGCTGTCTCCTGAAATGAGTTTGGATTTGTAGGCTTTGGACTATGCCACAGCACTGAATATATTTTGGTGTAATGAGAGGTACATGTTTGAGTACCCATGTTACTAGTTAGTGAGGAAAAACTTGCTTATTAAAAAGAAAGAATCTGGTTTGGACACATTTAGAAGTAACATAACTCAAATTATTGACTAGAATAATTGCCTACTTCAGACTTCTTGGATACAGAGGCCAACTGGAGTACCAGCCATCTTTATATAAAATAGAAACAGGTTCTGAAAGACAATTGAACATTGTTGGAAAAAATGAGGATAGCTCCCAGATGAACCATGTTTGCAGCAGCTAGAAACCGTCTCATAGTTTTCTTTAATCAGATGTGTGGGTCTTTGCAGCATTGGAAAACATGAAGCCTAATGATTTTTTTTTTTCAGGCTGGAAAATGAATAATAGCAATTCTAGCACACACTGGATATTATCTGATAATTCTGCTCCCAAATGTCTGTGAATGAGAGGAGAGGCTGAGACTGGTTTTATGTGTGATTTATGAATACATTGAGTAGGGAGCTCTGATGTGCCTCTCTTTGAGCAAGTGTTTCAACTCATCTCCTAATAACACAGGGAAAATCTTTTGCAGGCTGTAAATGAATTTTGCATAGACTTTCTGGCCTGTTAATTTTGAGTGATAGTAATTAATTAAGACATTCTCCTGAATAAACCAGTAGAAATTATTTTGAATATACTAGATCATGTTTCTAAGTACTGAGTAGGTACCTTATTGAATTGAGCTTTATGAAGCAGATTGTTATTCAAGGATTAATAGCTGAAGGTCTTTTGATTTTGTTCACTGAATTGTTTTGGGGGGTTTTGGGTTTATTTTTTTTATGGAGAAAACAATTTTAGACATTTGGGGTATTATATACAGCGGGCTTGATTTGGTTCTCACTTAACACAATCTACAATATGATGTTATTGATTTGGCTTTCCTGCTGGAGTTCTCCTGGTGTTCTAGGTATATGGGACTTTTTCATTTGAATTTTAAAATAAAGGGAAATATTTAAACTAGAATTATTGAAAATGAACATTTATTTTCATCAATTTTTTTTTTTATCTACTATTTTTTTTTTTTAAATGGACTAGTTAATTCACATTCTGATGTTATTTGTCACCAAATACTTCTATCACTTGCCTGTCTCTTACAACCTGACAGCTGGATTTTTTCTGTATCTGGAAATTAAAAAATGAACTCAACTGTCTTGAAAATTTTGTGAAAACCTGAAATGGGAAATAAAATGCCAGCAACTTCCTGTTGCCTTTGTTTTAAGCCTTGTTTGGTCTTTTAAGCCTAAGATGGCCTGGAGAATCCTTTACTTTATTAAATGAATACTACTATTTTTAGTGCAAAATTAACAAAACCAGAATACGTTGGGGAAGTTCCACTCAAAAAGCTGAACAGTCTTGTTGAATTTGTTGTATTCCATGTGTTGGTGGGTTGTCCTTGGCTGGTTGCCAAGTACCCACCAAACTGCTCTCTCACTCTTCATCCTCAGCAGGACAGTGGCACCAAATATGATGAAAACCTCGTAGGTAGAGATAAAGACAAGGCAATCATTTAATAGTTGCTGTCATGGGCAAAACAGACTTGGCTTGGGGAAAATAAGTTTATTTTATTGCTCTATTACACCTTCCCAAACCCTCACTTTTTTCCTAGTCTCAACTTCATTCCTTCACTCCTGACTCTTCCATTTCCTTGTCTCTCCCACCTCAAGCAGCACACAGGGGATGGGGAATGGGGGTTGAAGTCAGTTCATAACACGCGGTCTCTGCCACTCCTTCCTCACTCTTTTCTCCTGCTCCAGTGTGGGTCTCCTCCCTGGTCTTCAGTCCTGCAGGGTAGATTTGCTCCAACATGTGCTTTCCATGGGATGTAGGTCCTTCAGGACAGTTCCATGCTGTGCATGGCCTGCAGTAGTATCTGCTCCAGTGTGCTTCTATATGGGCTGCAGGGAGACACCTGCTTCACCATGAGTTTTCCAGAGGTGCCACCAGCACTGCTGGTGGGCTGAGCTCTGTCCTGTGGTGGATCTGTGCTGTGTCCAGCGTGGGGCAGTCCCTGGCCTTTTCTCACACAGCCCACCTTGCAAACCCTACCCCCCAAAACCTTCCCACGTGCATCCAGTACAACAGGTATGCAGCACGAGAAGGTATCAATTCTTAAGGGTTACAGGAGAGAAAAAGATGCTGAATATAAATGTCTAAGCCCTCAGTGGATGTGGTAGTGGTGCACCTGGGAGTTCTTGGGAGTAGGGGAACACAAGCAAGATTAGGGAGAAGTATTTTATGTGTGAATGGGAACAGCATGTCTGCTATTCTCCAAATAAATTATATGCAGTATTTGCATATTAAACTAATAGTTTTCATGAATGTTGTGTGATTTTGTCTGTTCTAGGGAGTATGACTTCTGCAACGTCACCTATCATTTTGAAATGGGACCCCAAAAGTTTGGAAATCAGGACTCTCACAGTAGAGAGGCTATTGGAGCCACTCGTTACCCAGGCAAGTGTCTTCCATTTGTTTTGCTCATTCCTTTAGCCTGATGCTATATTTGTTCATTTTATGTAATTATCTTAATGACTTTTGATAATAAAAACTTGAACAGCTTTTGTTTGTGATCTCTGATGGAAAGCTCTATTCAAACATGTTTAGAAGTTCTTGCTCTAAATAATTTATAGTCTCAAATTATGAGTGGGAAGACAGAGGCAAACGACTGTTTACTTATGTTTGTCTTTTAAAAGCAGTTTAGAAATTTATGAAACAGTCAGTTTAAGAGCAGGATCTAACTAAGTACCTACTTTTGGTTTGGAAGACAGGTTCACATTAAAAACAAACAAACCCAACCAACCAAAAAACTATAAAAACTATAAAAACCTGTTTCATTTCGTGCTGTGATTGCTTAGGAGTGTATGCTCAACCAGTTGTCTCTCAACAGAGTAAAATTTGCTAATAGAAGCTAAAACATTTGTCCAGTGGTCTAAAAAGAGCAAGATGGAAGTGATGCTAGGTGATGGGTAGAATGCATCTATTGGTGTTATCCAGCTTTTAACCAGATAGACCAGTTTCTTTATTGTCAGAGAAAGTCTTTGTATCTCTGTACATGTCATGTCTCCTGTGTCTGTGCAAATTTACATGTTGTGAGTGCAGGGGCAGGGGCAGGAGCTGGGCAGTGTGAGAAATAGGGCAGGAGACATCCAGCTTCTCTCACCATCCATGTAATTTGCTGAGTCCATGACCTGGTGCCTTTCTGTCCCTGAGTTGCCATTATGTGGGAAGCTGGTTACATAATTTTCTCCTAGTAAACTTCAAGCTGGGTAGCCTCTTTATTTAAAATACACACACAAGTGATTTTTCTTCTAGGAATGCTCATTATATCAAAAATAAATGCCAGCTAACCCCATCTGTCCATCCACCTGTTACTAATATATTCTTGTAGACATTGTGGATCTTGTGTCTGGTCTTCTGGATAAAAATGTAGATCTTCCTTTGAGTGTGAGACCAGACTTGATGGTTTTGTTTTCAGAATAAAACAGAGATAAAATATAAATTGGTAGTTCTTTAATTCCCCCAAGATGATGTCTCTGTATGGTTCCTATGCTCCTTATAATGAGCCACTTTCCAAAGAAATTGCACATATTCTTCCCTTTTTTTTATTTTTGGAAAAAAACACATCATCTTTCTACAAATTATTCTGGATATTAAAGTCTCTAAGAGTGTAAACAACTTTACAGACTCAAAGGCAAAGAGACACACATTTCATTTCACATCACTGCTGATAACGTGGTAATTAAATTTCATTATAAATCTCAGTAATTTTCTTATGGATCTGGAAAAAGGGACTAAAATCCTGAATTCATTGTGATACCAAGGGAAAATCAGGTTATGAGGTCTCTGCTGTTCTGATCCTGATGTTGACATAGGAGGTGAAGCTGATTGTGAACCATCCTGTTGAGAAGAGCAAATTGCTGAGTTTTCTGTGAGTGAATTCCCTCTTCTCCTTTCACAGTAATTTTCCAACACTTTGCAGAGAAAGGAGAATACAGCAGCAAAGAAGTGGAATTACCCTTGTAGCTCTGGCTTTCTCAAGTTGCTTGTGTCAGCTTTTGGTGTAGATAGATTTATATTTGATAGAACCTCTCAACAACTGTTAATAAAGAAATTACAAGCTGAATTAGAGAACATGGTTTCCTTCAGTGGTGGAAACTAAGGTGCCCAAGTATTTTGATGAGAAACAAAATATTTCTGTTTTAGCACTATGTCAAGGAGATGAGAAAAAATAAAGTGCAGTCCAGAGGGGGCAGAGAAATATTGGTCTATATTTTGTTCAATATCTATTAATTTTTCTATTCTACTTTCTTCATTTCATAGGTTTCTAGATAGATTGGACATACAAAAAATAAAATAAAAAAACCCCAACTTTTAGTACACATAATTTAAAGAAATAGTTTTGTTTGTTTTGCTCCACTTTGAATCCAATAAAGTCTGTTTGACTAAAACATCTTTTTCTGAGCCACACAAACATAATCATGAAAGCTTCAAGTGATGAGAAATGTGCTACACTCAGATTGTGTTTATCTGTTGCATTTTTAGCTTAAGCTATTCAGCTGCTCCCTCTGTTTTCCTCAGATAAGTTAACGATTATCCCAATGTAAAGACTTTTCTTTTTATGTGCTTAAAATTGCATATACATTCTGGTCAAGTCAAGAATAGGATCTCGTTTACCTCTGTTTGGGTTTAGATTGCAATCTGCCTGTGCAGTGACAACCTCCACAAGATACCACGTGCACATTCCACATGCAAAGATCTGGATCTCCTTAAAAACTTTCACAGCACTTCCTTTCTTGAAGAGAATATCTAATTTGAAAGTTTATCTTGGCAGATGAATAAATACACAAATACACTGAACTCAGAGTTCAGTTTGAACTCTGATGTCTGCTGTAGATTCATAAGAGCTACTTAAGCAGAAATCACAGAAATGTGAGTGGCTTCTGTAAGTCATTAAAAACAAGTCACTAGGTAGAGGAGAGAGATTAAATGGCCACAAAATGCAACAGAACTGTGCTTCACAAGTTCCTGAGCAACTTCTGATCTGGGTTTGAATGCAGCCCTGTTTTCACCAGGATTTTGGAATAGATGTATGCCCAGAGAGGTGGTAGAAGCCCCATTTGTGGAAACATTCAAGGTCAGGTTGGATGTGGCTCTGAGCAACCTGCTCTAGTTGCAGATGTCCCTGCTCCCTGGAAAGGGGTTGGACTGGATGACCTGTAAAAGTCCTTTCCAACCCAAAGCATTCTGTGATTCTATGACATCCTGGGGTCCTGTACAGCCAAAATTTGTCTTATTCTGTGATTTCTAGCACCACCAAGACAGATCCATGTTTTATTTGGGCATTTACACTTAAATATTTAGAGTACCCTCTTGTTCCCTAAGCTGTGTATGATTTTGGAGGTTACTTGAAAAAACAGCAATGGCTATAGACAAATCTTTTGGCTCTAAAAATGCAAATCAAGCCTTTTGTATCTGTGTGTGTGTGTGGGGAGGACTTGGGCTCTGAACTCAGTGTATATATAGGCACAGGAGTGACAGATTTTCAAATGATAGTGCATCCACTGATTTCTACTGAAATTCTAGGGAGTAGATGCACAAATGTGGTGTTGGTTTGAAAAAGAACACCTGAGTGAGTCAGGAGAATGGTGCATTGAAACTGCATCTTAAACCAGCTCTTTAGCGTTCCAGATGAGAAAATATGGATAACCTATGAATTGATTTAGAAGAAATGAAAAGACAGGAAGGTTGTCTGGGCTCCAGGCAAAAAAAAAAAAACGAAAAAAAAAAAAAAAAGATTAAAAAAAAAAATCCATTAACTGATCATGAGAACACATTAGAAATGACAGAACTACAATTATTCTAGGAAGGCCTGAACTAGCAAACTAATTAAAACTTTCTCTGGCTGTCAGAGGATGTCAGAGATGTGAGAATATTGGATCTTTCTGGAGAACCTGTTTTCCCAGTGCTTGTTGTCATGCTTAAAAAGTAACAGATATGCCCTGCCACATGGCTTTTACCACAATACCATTACCAAGATTTTGGAAGAAACATCTGATTGAAAAGTCTATTAGAATTTCTGTTCTCAACAGTAATGAGTTTAATAATTGAGACATGTTCCTTTTATCTGGCTTCAATGTCACAATTAGCTAAAAGTAGAAGGTAATTGTATTTATTACTAGTTTTATTTTCTGAGAGTTTGTAACATCACCTTTTTTTTCTGATAAGTCTTACTGTTCTTCTATTAAATTTTCATACTGAAATATATTACAAATATATATCCCTAAAGGTTACTGTCTCTTATTCTCACCCTCATGCGTAGTAACCGAAATGAATTACAATTTTATTGGTTAGACTGTGGATGGTTTTCATAAGAAAAAGGAATTAACATTTTTAGGAAGGGCTTAACTTCCATTCCATGGTATTTTATGTGTGGCTGGAAAATAGAACTTGTGGAGGTTGCCCATAAGGAGTTGGGGGATATTTTTGTTTGTTTTTGGTGTTGTGGAATAATTAAATACAAATATGAGTACAAGTTATATATGCTAAGGAAAAAAAAAAAAACCAAACCAACCAAACCCAACCATAAACCAGCAACATCAATGCAATATTTATTTATTTCTTTTTTAACCACCAGAAATACTCCTGTGTGAACAGAGGGCCAACCAAACGTTGTGTATAAGATTTGAAGATAAGATTTGCTCCTCTGATGTCATTTTGATTTTCTAGTATCAAGCTGTAGTTGCTTTTATTAGTTTTTCCTAGGGTTTTTAAATACCAGTGTGGCTGTTTTACACATGTGCCTTGGGTTAGCAGAGCCATGCAGCAGTTGTGCCTTTTAGGATCTTTAAATTTTTGGACTATTATGTATTACTACTGAATTTTAACAATAACAGAATAATGCTGAGTGATCCCATAGCATATTTTCCATGACTGATTAAGTTTTCCTTCAGTAGACATGTTTCTGTTTTTCTAGATTTGCTGTGAAGTGACATGTACGGAGTTGCAGTACATGGTTTGATTTTTTTTTTCCCCAATAAATTTAAGATGCTCATTACAGTAGTTTAGAATGAAACAATAATATGTCATAAGGCAGACAAAAGTTATTGATAAATGATTTTGCATGTTTTCTGTGTAGTATCACTCAATAAAACTAAGCACCTATAGCTATAAAATAAACAAAACATTAGATAAAATTCCAAAGATTTTTAATTAGAGCAATTTATTTAGAAAATCATAATAATTAGGGCTGATCTTACATCATAAACTTGTGCATCATCTAATCCCTTGTGCAGTGTGTTGAGAAAATGGATCAATTTCTATATTGCCATGAGAAATACAAATATATTCCCAACCATTTTAGGTAATCAGATGTTATTTACAGTCAGTGAACCTTGTTTTTATTGCATTTAAACCCTAAATCTGGTGTGCTAATTAGTCCCTACAGGAAATATATTATTGATTACTATTGTCAGGGAGCTGGGTCTGAACCACACCTCTGCTCCTACACAGACAGCTCCTTCTGGAGAGTTTGTGAATGTGTGTGGCTGTTTCAGGCAGCTCTGAGAACTGCTGAGTAACTGGGAATGGAGCACTGTATACCTGATAGACATTCCACTTGTTTTAGTAATTATGTAGAAGTTTTCAGCAATTTTCTCTATTTGATAGCTGGATTCAGCTGAAGTCATCTTCAAGACAGACCTAAGGGAAAATGAATTGTGAAGGTTTATTTTTTGTTTGTTTGAACTCAATTCAGCTGTACAATAAGGTCAAGAAATATATATATATTTTATTTTTAACTTGAACAAGACTATTCTCCCAGTTGTGAAGTTAATTTCTGTCTAAGCTCTGTTCCTCTCAGAACACTCCCCGCTCTTTGCTGCTTCTGGGAGTGTGGGAGGTTGGATTGCACATCAGTCTTCTCTGGCATGGGCAAATTAGGTGATGGCCATTCAGGGAGTCAAAGTTGAATCCTATCAGAAAATCAATATGGAGTTTTTCTTTTCTAAATGAAACTGGACTTTAAGCACTATTTCTAAAGTTATTCTGTTGAATGGGAACAGAATCCACCTTACTTTCTCCAACATCACGCTATGTATGACTTAATATAATTTCTGAACTAAAACCTAGCAGATATTTCTTAAATTCAGGGTGATTTTTCATCCAAGAAACATCTGCTGTGTTCTGGCCATCACTGTTCCTTCTTTGCCCTCAAATCCACTAACATCCATGGCTCTCTGCCAGCTCTAGTTGGGATCTTCTCCGTGTGGAGACATTTTGTGCTGGCTAAGAGAACCTTTAGCTAAATTTTATCTGTTCTATTTTTATTCTCCCTTGCTTGAAAACTGTAGATGTTTTAGAGTATGTAGCATCTTGTAAGGTCTGGACCTTGTCAGTCTGTGCCTCCTAGTGATTTTATTCACTGTTTAAAGGTGTTTATGTACATGTTTTTACTTCTGAGTTTATGCATATCGAGGTTTGCTGGGGGGTGAGTGAAGACTCAGAGGGTTTTAGATCACACCCATTACTCTCATGTTCTGTTTTTATAGAATAAAGGTGCTTAAACCCAGAGCAATGCAATGCAATGGCTACTTTTCCTTCTTCTTTGCCACAGAAGCTAATACAGAGAGATGATGAGAAAATTTGTTATTACTATATCATAGCTGGAAATACAAGTTATGATGGAAGTATTATAGGTGTGCAGGAAATGGCTACTGAAAAAGCTTATGGCTAAAATGAACCTGCTCTACTGTGTAATTGTGTAATTGTTTGTATTAAATGCTCAATTATCCATCCATTGAGAAACTTTTCCATCTTGTTCATTAGCAAATTAGTGGTGGGTCAGGGCTGCCAGAAAGGGGTTTATGACTTTATGTAGTATGGACAAAACCATTTTCATCACAGTTTCATTTAAAAAAGAAAGAAAAAAATAGCATGTACTGCATTGACTCTTCAGCCTGACAGGTAGCCTGACCCTAAGAAACAAGCTTGCTGTGTTTGACATGAATATCTCCGAGTACAACAAGTAAGTTCTGTGAAGGAATTTGCTGGAACGGTGAATAAATAAACCATGTCCTTTATTATATGAGCAGAAGATAGATCCTCTTTCCCACCTACAGAGCTGATCTCACAAATTGAGATCCATCTGTATTCTTGAAGTTGGACTCTGGCTTCAGGCTTCTGGCATCTAGACCTAAAGTGGGGCCACGTAGAGCAGGTTGCCCAGGGTAGAGTTCAGACAGGTTTTGAAAGTCCCCAGAGAAGGAGAATCAACAACTTCTCTGGGCAATCTGTTCCAGGGCTCTGTCTTTTTTTTTAATGTTCAGGTGGAACTTCCTTTGTTCCATTTTGTGCTCATTGCCCCTCGTCCTGTTGCTGGGCACCACTGAAAAGAGTCTGGCCCCATCCCTTTAGCTCTTGCTCAGCATTGATCAGATCCCCTGCAGTCATCTCTTCTGCAGGCTCAGCAGCCCCAGGGCTCTCAGCCTTTCCTCTTCAGAGAGAGGTTCCAGTCCCCTCATCTTCACAGCCTCCACTGGACTCTCTCCAGCAGTTCCTTGTCTCTGTTGAACTGGGGAGCCCAGAACTGGACCAAATACTCCAGATGTGGCCTCCCTAGGGCAGAGCAGATGAGGAGGAGAACCTCCCTAGTGTAGCAGAGCTGAGACTTTTTCTGTCCTCAAACATTCAACTCATCAGGTTCTTATTAACATTCCTGTTGATTTAAATGGAGGCATCACTGTAAAAGGGGAAAAAATAAAGGTTGTGAGGGAAAATTTGCTTCAGTTGCATTTTTAGTTGATTCTTTTCAGTTTGCTTGGAAGAAGTTATGTTCTGTTTTATTTTTCATAATATCTTTTGAGCTACGTGTCACTTCCAAAAGTTCTCAGTCTACAAATGTATCATTAGCAAATTATAGTCCTTTTCTTTTATGTCAAAAACACTAATTAAAGCAGCATAGGTATAACAGCTTATGTCTTAAAAGTTGATTGCATAGTTAATAGCTGGTAGCCTTGTTATAAAAGAAGCAATGAATTTTCATTTTGGTTGGTAAGCAAGTTCTTGTTGGTATCAAACTTATCCTTGCTAAAAGTGTTTGACACATTTTTTCCAGTGGTTAAAATAAATAACTTCAAAATTCTTGCAGCAGATATAACTGCTAGTGTAGTAATTTATATAACTAGCAAAGTTCGAAGTCCAAGTTATTTTTGTAATGTAATTGAGTTCTTTAACAGGGGCTTAACGTGAAAAAAAACGGGTTTTATATCACCAAAGGTGGATCAGAATATTAAAAATAAATAATGTCAGTCACCTACTGCAGAGCAAGGTGTTGGTATGGTTTGTTAAACAGCAACTTCAAAATAGCTGTTATGATAGCCAACTGAACGTGAGCTCATGGGAGCAAAAGATAATATCATCCTTAAGTGAGTCAGCTGCTGGGCATAAAGTAACTTTAGTAAGACAGTATTATTTGTGTAGCATTAATTAGATTATTATTGGAAGGATCTCCCCTTCTCAGACAAGATGTGGGAAAAATGGAAGGAAATCAGAGAAGAATTATGTGAATGATTTCTGTTTTGTCTTTTAATGGCAGACTAAAGACTTTGGATGTATTTCATTTATATGCAGTCTTATCAATAAAAAGAAATTGTCTTAAACTGACTGGCAGTATAGATTTTAAGACTGTTTCTGTAGCACTTACAGTGTAAATACTTTTCTAAAACTAACTTAACTAACTTAAACTAAATTAAAATATGGACTTAACACCGTGAAACTAAAACATCCCAATATTAAATTGATATTCAGTAGGAATTTTTGGAGTACTTCTGGGAGTAGGCTGTAGAAAGATGAGGTGCTATGGATCTTAACAAGCATACATTTATGTATCAGCAAAATAGTTTTATTTAATCAAGGTTGTTTTTTTTTTTTTAATCTAACAAAATCCTCTACCTGGAAACTGGAACAATAAATAGATATAATTAAACTGTAAATAACATCCAAGCTGGAATAGTTCTCCTAAAATGATGGGCAACTTGTTGCTACCAGAATCTATGATTAAGAACTGGATATATTTTTGAAGGATGTGCTTTAAGTCTACCAGGAGTTATAAAATTGGGAAAAGAATTACTGGAAGAACAAAAAAACTGCAATAATGGGATTTCTCACTTTATGAATCAGGGAGGAAGCACGAGCAGGGTTCCTTGTTTTCTGTCATAGATCAGATTTGGCAGGAAAAAGAGAAAATAGATACACAACCTGTGATTAAGTATGTAAGCTTCCAATTACTTCAGAAGCAATCTGGATATTAGAGTTTGCAATCCATCATCTTTAAGAGTGATGTAAAAATCTTATTCCCTTTCTTATTTTTCATTAACTTCGTTTGCTCTATGTCATCAATCTGCCAAAGTTAGAAAGGCTACAAAATAATCCTGATTATAAAAAGAATACGCTAATTACACAATTTTGCTTTGAGGTGTTAATTAACCTAATTATAATAGATCCACATTCTGAAAAGCAATGGCAATTTTTGTTCCATTACATATTTCTGAAGATTGACTGATACATTTGCAGTTCAAAGAATTCAGGGCATGGATATGTGGATATTTTTTTCCATTTTTATATTTTGTTGTTGTTGTTCCTATGTTAATTTCTGTGGAACATTGATTCAATACCTTTTAATGGATCCAAAGAAATTTTTTAGTGATCTTTTAATGTTTTAGAAAATGCAATAGTATGGAACTAAAGAGATCTGAGCTTTTGGTGTGTTTTAAACAAGATATTGATTTTCAGCCAGAGAGATTTAGAAAGGTATTGCCAGTTTGCCTTGAGCACAAGATCTTCATTACCATATTTATTTCCCTCTTTGGTAAATTAATTTTTAATATCTCTTCCCACAGCCTCGTAAGTGGTTGTTGATCTTGAATGTGTCTGAGTAGCAAATGCTCAGATTGTGAAGAGATGTCTTCTGCTTGTCTCTTTCAATGGCATGATGAATATTTTCCCCTTGAGGTATTGAAGTTCCTCTCCAATTTAGTATGTATCTGTGCACTACTGTAGTCATTCAGTACTCATTGATGAGACTTCTCAAAACTTTTATTTGTGTAAAATGGGGGAATTAAGCATATCTAAGTCATGCTTAGCAGATGTGTTCAATATTATGCAGATGACCTTTGAGGACTATGCAAGCAATAGTGCTCTGCTGAGTAGAAATTTTCAGTAGATACAGAAAAGATAGATACAGATAGTAGAACCAGTAGATATCTGGGGCTTTTTTTTAGAATGTCTTTTTTTAAAGGATAAATGAAGTCAGTAGTAGAATTTTCATTCTTGTTTCATTTGTTGAGTCACTGTGGAGAAAGACCAGTTGCTCAAATTTTCACTCTTGGCTCATAGCTAGCTCAGAAACACAAAGGTATTTAGCAAAAGATAAAAAGCATAATTGTAACAAAGTAGCCCTGACACCTTAGTTTATGTCAGTATTTAATTTAGAAATTAGTTTTAAAGATGCAAATAGGTGGGATTGGTTATAAATACCCCCTTTTATTTATTCTTTATAAATACCTCAAGCTTAATTTTAGCTTAAGAAATAGTGTGGAAGAGGATAAACCAAATATAATTCCTCACCTGCTAATAATGCTGCAGACATGACTTCAGCCTGCACTCAGCCTGCTGTCCTTTGCCAGATCATCTGCTGCTCCACTGATATTTGGGGTGTGGGGCTTAGCAGCACCCTGTACCCTGTCCCTTGCTCTAGGCTGCACTTGACCTGGTGGATCCTGGAGCAGTAGAGCTGTGGCAGAGCTTTGTGCTGCACCCAAAATTGATGCCTCCTACTTGCCCGTTGCCTGGCAGCAGCCTGGGGTAGCCCCTCGTTCTGTCATACAGCCAAGGAAATTTGGGTGTGGTCCTAGAACCTTGCACAGCTTTCACATAACCTTCCTGGTGACTGCTTCTCTTCTCCCACGTGCATATATGCATCCCATGACCCAACATTTGAAGACTTTCCCACCTTTTGCCTCACCTTGAAAACTCTTGACAACATGTGGCTTATTCAGGCTGTGTCCTGGTTTTCTGTTTGCTTGCTTTTCCCCCCAGACTTTATCTTGCCTATCAGCAGATGTTTGGCATGGAAGGGTGAGGAACAGATGAATTCTTGACTTTATCTTCCTGGCAGACCTACTGATATACTTTCTCAAAGCAGCAATCAGATTGGGAGTCAAGTTAATCTTTCAAAGTTGGTTGATGATCCTTATGGTACACAGCAATATCCTGAACTTTCAAATTGTGAAATCACAAGCCAGCCCTGTCCTTGTGAGCATCGTATCACAAGATGTCCACTCTCTGTTTCTCAAAACTTATCTGCTTGTGCAAATGGTTAAACTGTAAGTTTTCAGAGTAGGATTTTGGAGAAATGAGATTTGCAACCGGAATTAATAATCCCGATTCATTTCATTTTGCTCTATAGTAATGGAAATGTATTATGCTTATGATAATAGTAAGTTCTTTTATTAGAAGGTATTCATATAGAAGCAAAATGAGTCCAGTGTACTGAATGGCTCCTGAATATTGAGTTGTTTCCAGGGGATACGTATTAACCTATTCAAATTTTCCCAGCAAATTACATGTATCTGTGCTCTGTAGTGCAGAACGATTTAAGCTTTTACTACTCTGCTTGAAATACTTTAATTGCCAGGTAGTGTTTCACTTTTCTGAAGAAGGAATTGGCTCCAAAAACTTGAGGAAAACGAATGCATGAGTCACTACATATATATATATATATATATATATACACACACACATATTTATATCTCTATATTTTTTTTTTCTTTCTTGCCTTCTACTCAGTCTGTGTTCTCTAAATTGGCTTCCTTCATATGTTCTGCCACATGAGATATTTGCATGCTTTAACAAACCTGTAATATTTATATTTTTCCTTTCTTTTTTAAACTGAGAGGCCCAATACTTTCAGATATGTGAATCGTGATACTGTTGACTGTTGGAAATTGATGGATTAAAACCTCTGATTTATTTTTTTATCCTTTATGGGAAAGGAAATGGGCTTTATTTGAGTCTAGCATAACCGAAGTACTTGTTAGAGTAGCTGAAAACATGCAGGTGTGTTCTTGGCATAGTACTGATTAAGATCATTTAGTAATTTTTATAATGTGATCCATGTCCTGTAAATTAAGCTTTTTTTTATGAGTCTCTTTTGTGAAGAATAATTTCACTGCCAGGTATCATTATTTAGGAGTTTCTGAATCCAACAGTGTTCTACCTTGTTCAAATCTGAGGTACATAATTTATTTCTAACCAGAAATGAAGGCAACATTACAGATATGCCTTCTCACCCAGAGCATCTTTTTGATTGCATTATTGCAAGTATCAAGCTTCAGGAAAGATAATTTCATTGTATGTGTGTTTGGACACAGAGCAAGAAAGTCCAGGCTGTCAGCTACATCTGTCCATGTCCCCCTGTGGCAGATATATCTGGAGACACAAGTTTTTATTTCCTTGCTAGCTTGCTTGGACAAGTAAGAAGGGAATTGGGAACATTATTTTCCATTTCCATATGTTGTTTGGTATCTCATTGCTAGAGGCTTTTGTTGCCTTTGTCAGGGGCTTTCTTGTATTCCCAGCTTGGTTGCCTGTGTGTCAAGTTTTGTTGGCACACAGTTTTCTTGTGCAATAAGGTCAAGTAGAAAGCTGCAGTGCCATATCATGGAGAATGAAAAGATGGTCTTCAGTTCTGAATCAAGGTAAAATTCAGGAGCCCCAGCACTTTTTCACATGTACTTTATCATAATTTCTCAGCCATTGTGAGCTTGGGCCATTCCTTGAAACTGAAAAGGTCAGAGTTGGTTTTGAAGTATGCATACCTGCTAACATGTCAGGCCACAAATTATTGTTATTAATATACCCTGTTACATAAATATTACAAATTCTTTGGGCAGAGTGATTGAAGTTTTACACATTCCCATTACTGCCAGAAAACTTCTTTGTTGATAGATGCATCCCAGTAACATACAGAATGCACTGATGCAGCTCAAAACTGTTTCATTTTCTCTCTCAAAAGTGCATCTTGTGAATGCTTCTCTTTATTTATGCTTTAGTTATTTTTAATATCATGTAGAAAGTAGTGACAGATTTTTGTTAAAGGAAAAGGTGGGGAGGATGGTTTGTGATACTAACAGAACTGCAGCAGTTGTTCTGGTCTTTGGGGTCTTCAGTCTCCTAAAAGGTTGATTTGCTTGCAGTAGATGAACTGCAAGTGTGGAAATAATTATTGGAATAATCAACCCAGAGGTTTTACAGGTCTTTAAATTCTGCTGAACAAAAGTTATTAAGCACTTTGCAACTGAAGACTGAAATTTTGAGCTCAGCGTAGTAGTCACTGCAGAATCTTTTATACATCTTCAGTGAGAGCTTGGTAATACATATGTTCTTCACACCTCTCAGCCTTTTTCATTGAACTGTAGATGTTCAAGAGTAAAATTGGTATAAGCAAGTTACACAATTCTGTTTTCTTTCCAGGTGGTTGGCTCTGCAGTTTTCTCTTTTCACTTAGGAGAGTATCCTCGATTCCTCAATTGACAAGAGGGATTTTGCCTTTAGTAGTTGTAGTTTTTGTGTGTGTGGTTGTTTTTTTTTTTCTTTTGATTATTTCATTTTATTTGTTGTTTTTGTGTCTTTGTTTTGTATCTGTTTTGATTTTACAACTTGGAAATAACCCTTTAGACTGGGTGAGCCAGCAAGGACATTAAACATCCATAGATCATTTATTTTACATCTCTTATGGAAATGAAGTAAAGACCCCAGAGTATCGGTTTTTACTGAGCAATGTGTGTTTGATGTATAATCAAACAGTTAGAATGGTGTATTTTTATATGTATTTTTGTCAGAAGAGAAATTCTAAACCAACTATGTCAGAAACTAAGTCAGGATAAATTAAGACACTTACGATGGTTCCCTCTTCGTTAACAGTGATGCTCCTAAAGCTGATTTTCCTTGCAGCAAGGTGTATCCTTCAGAGGTCATCTGTCTGCAGCCTTCCCTCCAAGTCTGCCTGGAAGCAAGGGAAACAAGACTGACATTTTTGTTTCTGGGGGAGTAGGTGTGAGCCACCACCCACTAACAGGAGAGCTGTGATCAGATCTGCAGATGTCTCTGTCGATGCCTTTGTGAGCTGATGCCTATAGAAGACCTATGAAGTAGCCAATAATTTGGTGTTTAACTCTTTAAGAAATGGGATAACTACTCCTGTGAGGAATCAAAGTGCCAGTTGCTATGAGTGGCATGGTCCTGAGTGCTGGTCAAGAGAGTTTTTTGGTTTTGTGTATCTAAAAATCATCAGTTGAAGCAGGTACATTCTAATGCACTGTTCACATGTAGTTGCTAATCCATTACTCTATTAATTCCTTGTTTTAAAAACTGCAAACTCCTTGGTGCTTCTCAGGAATCTGTAATCTGATAGCAGAGAAGTCGTTTTACAAAGAGTATTTCTCCATCCCATATGAGAATCAGGAGCAACTGCAGAGCGTGTAAGGATGAAACCTTAACCTGAAATGATCTCCTGCTCCTTCTTCTGCTCTCCTGCAGCTTCTGGCTTCCACTGGACTTGGGACCAAATGTTAAGTCATGAGAAGGAAGCCAAAGGATCTTTAAGTTTATGTAATGTATTCCTTTCAACTTCCTGTCCTCCCAACCTCGTCTCCAATCATTTGCTTGAGCCAATTGCTTATTTTTGTCCCCAGGCACCATTCTGTTCCAGAATACCAATAAAACTTATGAATTGCATGTCAAGAAACTGTAATTAAATACTTCTGAACTGGAAGGAAAACTACTGAAAATATTTAAGCTCTCATTCTTTATGGAGTGGAAATATAGTCAAGAGAAGCAGCTTTAGAACTTTGGAGGTGATGGTTTTAGAAGTTTAATTTCAGTTTTTAGCTCCCTATCATAATTTTATGCAGGGTTGTCTCATTACTCCCATTTGGCCAGACTAGTTCTGTCTACTTTAAATAGTTCCCTTGGCCAAAAAATTTCTAGTTATTATATCATCAATCCACATCCTGTGATAATTTCATATCTTTGCTCTTCCTCCCTGTTCTTCCTGATTGCAATATATGGGTACTCTAGGTAGTCTTAAATTCATTGTATTAAAAAAATCACTGCTCCTTTTAACCTAGAAAATCTTGTGGCTTTCTTCAGGCCACATTCTGGGGTGGTCCTTGTTCTTCTCTACCAAACTATTAGTAGGTCCTTGCAGTACATGCATCAGTAGTTCCTTAAGGCTCCCATGGTAACGTCTGGTTCCTAGGTACTTCCTTAGTCTTTGCTTGGACACAGCTTTTGGACGCGTGTGTTTTTATGATAGAAAAGGGCAGGAAGCAGCAGGATTGCAATTCTTGGTTTCTAATTTCCTATTTTAGCTTGACAGGCTGTTGGGCCTGAATTCATTGACTGGTTCTATATTGAGTTTCATAAGTCTCATTTAAAGAAATCTCATTCATTCATTGGAAAATCAGTCATGTTACAAATGTTCTGTATACTTGGCAGTCTGAACTGCAAATTTAATTACAAATTTTCCATTGAACTGCTGGCAAATACTTAGGTAATGTATACTCTTTGTGAATCAACTCAGCTGCAGTGAGCCAGCTGCTCTTCTAACATGTGTCTGTTTTACTGATGTGGCCATCAGAAAGCTGAGGCTTCCGAGCCCAAATATTAAGAAGATATATATTAAAATGTAATATATCCTTTTTTATATATCCCTTTCCTCCATCTCACTACCTAGTTCTGTATAGAACATTATCTTCACCATTTTCTTTGGGGCTGTAAGCTTATCTGATGTAGACTTTGAGGTTCTATGGTTTGCTGTGTAGGTATGTGATGCTGTCATTGTGCCCTCTCTGTACGAGCTGATATATTTGTCACCACAGTATCTGAACACTCTGCAAGAAGCTGATTTAGTCAGAAAATGGATAAGTGTAATCAGCATCTTCAGAAAAGTCCAGCAGGGAAGCTTATGCTGGGTTCCTGCAATTCAATTTCTGTAGGGTGGAACTATCAAAAAGCTGATTGTTTCATCAAAATGTGCCTTATGCTGGGTTCATTAAATTCCACTTTTGTCCACTGAGAATGTGTGGACAACTTGATATTCATAAAGCCTTTATTAAAATTTATAATTGCATTTTATAGCACTGCATAGCTCATTTTTACGTTTCAGGAGATTTTTATGATGTTACTTGGCCTTCTAAATTTATTTACTGCAGTCTTAATTTAGTAAATCTCATACAAGATATTGAAGATACTTTACATAAATAACATGATTAGAGGCTTTTTTATTAGGTTTTATTTTGTTTGACACATTTTCTTTTCCAGTAACTGAATCTATGTGTTTCAGATGTTTCTGAGACTTAGTGGAGACCTAGATTTAATAGATTCTGGGTTTAGCAAAGATTTTTTAAATCAAGATTTTATCTTGATATAAGGTGCATATATGAAAAAAATCTTTCATTTTACATTATATTTTCCATATTGAGCAAGTCAGCGTGTTCTGTTGATGATATTGATCAATTCTGATTAACCACCTTAGCCCTGAATCTTCAATTACTTTTATGGCAATAGTCATACATTATGCAAATATCTTTTCTTTTATGAAGGGTCTTTCAGAGGGATGTCATCTGTCATCGTCATCCACCCTCAAACACCCCCCAAAATTAAAATAGAATAAAATAAAATAAAAGTTTTATTTTGTCAGATTATTTACTTCTGGTCCTAAATGAGTTTGGAAAATACATTTTGTATATTTTTTTCCACCGTGTAAGACTTTATATCATATTATATTCCCCAGCACAGATTATATTCCAAAATTGGTTTGATTTAGAGATGAAATGGGTATGATAGGTCATTATTTATCAGATATTTCTGTTTGCTATATCATAGTTATTAATTTAACATACACTTTTTTTTTTTTTAAGTTGTTCCATATAGGGAAAGTTAAGCCCATCTGCAACTGGAGGGATGTGGATTGGGCATACTGGGAAATGAGTGATGGGGAGCTGGGGAAACAACACTTCAGAGATTAAGGTGCTCATAGAATAGATGTGCACACAAATGTCTTGTCTTACTTATTCTCTGAGCTTGATCCAAAACAAAAAAAAACCCCTACTTTAAGACTTATCCTCTCAAGGTAAATTTTTATGACAACAATGTTTTCCCCCAGTTTCTTACCAGACATGTGGTAAAGATTAGCATAATCTAGTTATAATGAAAATCTGACCTCCATTTGCCTTGCTTCCTAAGTAGCTGATGTGGAAAAAACCATTCCTAGGTGAGACAGATGAGCATCTCCTTGCTTCTTGAAACAAGAAAAAAAACCCCTAAGAACTAAGTATTTGGAGAATGCCACAGGTAATTTAAATTTTTTAGAGCTCATAACAGAGATAACTTTTTGTGAAGTCTTTTCTGAGGTGCTGTGGTACTGCAATGTTGGTATACCAATATCTCTTGAAATAAATCTTCTGTAGAATATTGGTGTTTCTTCTATAGGCTTTTGCCAGTGGGATACAATTGTAAGACATTATTTTCATCTGAAGTTTTTCAACCAATCCAAAATCAGAATGCTTTGCACACATTATGTTGTTATTGGTGAGTAATGCAAAAGATGCTGGTTCAAGATTTGCATTACTTGGAGCACTGATTTGGTTTAATTTGACGTAGGAGAGTGAAATTGTTATTTCTTTTTAAGTATAGGTAAAAATCTAAGGAGCTAAGAAAAGGTCTTGTGAGCTTTTGAATTTTTCCTCTTTATTGTTCATTTTGAGATTGGCCACATTTTGGGAAATATTCAAGGTGGCAGTTAAAGCAAAATAATCCATCTCAACATTTGTGTTGGGCAGCCTTCTCTCCTTCTTGCACCTTCATAAACTGAATGTCTGCACCACAAGAGCTGATGATTGTGGGTCCCCCCAAGGCCTGCAGGCTCCTCTCAGCCCCAAGGCTGTAGGGCTGTAATTTTACCATTATTATGGCAAAATGATGTGTTTTGAGTGATATTGTTCATTGCTACTGAGCCTCTTCCCAAAAATGTAATATAGTATCTGCATTCAGAGTGGGAAACCAGAGCAAGTGGGAGGTTATAATTTCATGCAAATTTATAAATTCTTGAAACCAGTATACGAATAGTAGATTGTTTCTAGTCTAATACTACTTATTTGTTGATTTTTTGAGGTCAGACGAATTAAAAATTCTACTTTCTACTTCTTACAAGTTTGTATTGTTACAGATATTGTGGCTAAGAAGCCACCTTCCTCATTTACAACACATTTTCTTATAATTTTGTTACATCACTCTGGGATTTACTGCAAGCAAGGTGCTGGTTCATTCTTATTCACTTGATTTCTGAAAACAGTTGAAATTCCTGCAAATTCTACTGTAAGTTCTTGTTTAAAGTTCATACCTAAGCACCATCCTGAATACAGGTATTTTTCTGAGATGGCTTCCTGATGAGAACTGTAACTTTCTGTCCTCTATTTCCTTTTAGCTCTTGTTTGTTATGTACAAGTACTAGATAAAAAGAAGAAAAAGGAGAGAAATAAAAAAAAGGCAGAATCCAATTCCTCTTAGCTTGTGACAGTGGAAATCAATAGGGCTGTTCTGGATTGATTTTTGTACCTCTGCTAAATCAGTAGACCTTCTTCTTAAGTGATATAATCTTAATTCTTTTCATAGTTGTGTGACAAGGTTTGAAATGTTTACATTATCTTTGTTGTTCATATGTGTCAGTAAATTGCCTATAAAACAATTTCTTGAAAATAAGTAGAAGTGATAAGAGGTTTAGCTTGTAGATTCTGCAAGTATACCTAGATTTATTTTAAATCACTTATGCTTTTAGACATTGATTCTTACACGTAAATGTCAAATCAGGTTATTTTAAGAAAGAGTAAATGCAAGTGCTTTAAAATTCTGTCTTTCTAGATGCTAGAATAAAGATTTCATGGTATGACCATAACTATGCAGAGACTGCAAAAACTTAATTAAAAGATGATGCTGCAGAAGAAGTGTTTGTTGCCATACTCTGCCTCTGAACAGAGGAGTAGTGCTTTACATTACTCATCCAACTCCTCTGACCCATCTTTGTGTCCATCGCTATCGAGTGCAGTGGTAAACTTGGGCAGATTTATTCCCATTTCTACACGTAAAAGTGGAGTTGAATGACTCTGATGCTAGCCAGTTTTTAAACAGATTTTTCAGGTAGGACTAAATATAGTTTTTAGTACTTCGGTAGCCAAGAAATAATTTTTCAATGGCAAAAAATCTACTTGGTTCTACTGAAATTTTCTTCAGACGTTGTCACACACTGAGAGAGGAGTTATCAGTGCTGTGGAATAGCTGCTGTCTCCAGGCAGCCCCTTTCAGACACAAAACCTGTTAAAAACCAGCAAAAATAAGCTCCAGGAGAGATGCTTTGATAAGACCTGTTGCTTGTCAGGCCTGTCACACTGGGCTGTGTTTTGCCATATCTTCTGTCTTCACCAGTGTCTGAGAGCAGATGGTCATGGGAGATTGTAGGGCTCAGTAAATGTTGAGAGGTTACTGTCTTGGAACCACCGACTGGCAAGAGCCAAGAAGTCACAAGGGTTTGGAGTGACAGGATGAGGGGTAATGGCTTTAAGCTAGAAAAGGGAGATTTAGGTAGACATTAGAATAAAGTTCTTCAATCTGAGGGTGACAGACACTGGAACAGGTTGCCCAGACACGTGGTGGAGGCCCCATCCCTGGGGACATTCAAGATCAGTCTGGATGAAGCTCTGAGTAGCTTGATCTAGTTGGAGATGTCCTTGCTTATGGTGGGAGGGTTGGACTAGGTGCCCTTTGGAGGTCTCTTCCAGCCTAGACATTCTGTGATTCTATGAACTCGAGCCTTGGAGTTAAGGGCAGGGAGGAGGGAGAAGAACACAGAGTACATGAAGGTTTCACAGGCACCATGAAGGTGTGTGTGCAGGGAGGAAGATTTCCTCTCTCTGGACACTCACATTTCCCAGTTCCAGCTCCACTGCACTGTTTTTGAGGGAGCCGTTTCTAGCTCAGCTAGTAGTAAGCAACACTTTTGATGAGTTTGTACAAAGGTATAAGAAATGTTGATTCTTGCGATGACCTCCTGTAACAGGTACTAGACTTGACCAAATAAGGACAACTTGGTGCCATGTGTCTTGACTTCATTAAGACTTTTAATAGTGCCTGAAATGACATTTACTACCAGGTTTCACTCTCAATAGAGTTGAGTCAACTGAATGGTGTTCTGATTCTTTCAGTATTTTAACTCATGATCCAGGTAATGGAATGGAGAAAGGTAGAGAATGTTCTCTACCTTTGCAGAGAACACCAAGCTAGAGTGGGGACTATAAACACGCTAGTTGATGGAATTAGGAGTCAATATAACCTTGGCAAGTTGGAGATGATAATCTGAAAATATAGAATGTAATTCAGTACAGTCAATTAGAAAGCTCTGCACTTGGCCAGGCATAATTAAACTGCATAAATACACACCAGTGACCTCCCATAGTAAAGGGGGCAATGAATGGCAGCAGACCATAGCTAAGCATGTCAAGAGTGTCATGATTTACTAAACATGCATGCACTAAATTCAGCTGTAGAACAGAAAAAGACCTTCCTGAAAAAGAATCTCTTGGGTGAGACAGCCTAGGTGGGTTTTTTTTATACCTTTTCTAGAATGATGTTTTTATTTTTCTGAATTTCTTTCCTGTGAAGTCTTTGCCTTTTTGCCCATCAGTGAGCAGTGGCCTTCACAGCATCTCTTTGATCTCTTCTGAATAGAGCTGGCTTTGTAGATATCCTTGGTATTTCCTCACCTTTATATATTCAGTATTGATATTTATCTACCATTTTATCATTAAATGCAGCAAGTGTCCTCTGTTCTTCTCTGTGGTCAGCTTTAGTTTTGATTAATTTCATTAATATAATATTGTGGGGTTTTTTTTCAGACTGTGTCATCTGTTTCTTTTCCACTTTATTCATATTTCAAACACCAGAATTGTTCCTGAACTCTCCTATATCTTTCCTATGTCCTTTGGTAAATCTGAAGGCTGAAGTAATTCAGTTAAAAATGTCTATCTCAGGCCAAAAGGGAAGCAAGAAAACTGATGGAAACCTTTGATCATCAGAGATACTCTGCATGTAAGATCTTGGGTCTGGGGAACTTAGCTGTTACATTTCAATTAGTGTTATTATTGAGTTATATTATTCTGGGGTTTCTGAAAGGTTATGACTACAATCCCAGCAATTTCCTTAAAGGAAAAAAAAGGGTGTGAAAAAACACAAAGAATAATATTAAGATTTTTGTCATAGAGAAAGCAGGAAAGGTCACAATGCTTTTTTTGACCTTTCTGTTCAACTCTCAAGACATTTTTCTTTAAGGAAAAAAAAAGATTGGCAGATTCTACTGTTCTTAGAAAGCTGTAAGAGTTTTATTAAGTGTTGGGATCGAGATCAAGGACTGGGTCAAGAATAAACAACCACAAGGTTTCTCCTCACTCCAAGACTGATAATCAGAAATAATGAGCAATCAAATTTTAACTCAATATTGTGGGAGTCTTCATGGTGTTTTTGCCTTTTTTTCTGTGAAAAATCTCTGCTGTCTCTTGAATGAGTGACTCTTTTCTTTGTATTAAAAAGAAACAGAGAATGTGCTCCTGGAGTGTGTGTGTGGATGTGTAGGTTTTAATTTTTATTATTTTCAGAATCTACATAGTTTCAGGTCAGCACTGAGGCTTCTTATTGTGGTAACAAATTATTCCCTAACAGTCTAAAAAGCCCTCCTCCAGCTGCTGCTCAAATTTGGGACTAATAAGCAACCTAAAACCTTCTTAAAAATCGGGAAATTTATCAGCCAGAGATGAATCAGCAGACATTCTTCCCGTGGTAACAGGATTTTAAATGGGGACTTTATCTTTGAGAGCAAGCTGTGCCCTGAGTCCTAGCCCAGCAAAGTTGTGATTCATTCCAAAATGCTCCCTCGTTAGCATCAGACGCTTAATGAACAATGTCATGTATTTGGACTTCAGCATGTCCTCTCCTGTGCTGCTGTGGATCAGAGCTCTGTTGTGCCTCGTGCTGCACTTAAAGAGGAAATATTGTTGTTTTGTAAAGTTAATAGGTGTGAAAACTTTGCTTCTGCAACCAAACATTAAAATGAATCAATTTTCCATTCTTAACTGATTGTATTACTTTAACTACTTTGAATTCATATTCTGGCCAAAAGTACTTAGCCAAGGTAAAATGGAATTTTTATGGTATTTTTCTAAGGTGGTTTAACTTGATGTCCTTTTTTGTGACTTCATTTTCCTTTATGAATTAACAGTGGATACATCAGCCTCTTGAACACCTCGATTCCACCTGCATTTGCCTATGCAGGAAACCATCAGGTTATTTAGATTCAAGCTTCAAGGTTGGTTTTTGGTGCCAGATACTGGAACAATGGAGGAGCTATGTGTGAATTCTGTTTGTAAAAGAAAACCCCAATCTGTCATTTAGAGGCAAATCCTGCCTCAATTAGAGGCAAAGTTTGTTGTTTTCTACTTGTTTTCATGTTATGCTATCAAGTTTCCTTTTATATGTAATTTAATTGTATCTGTCTACTTTTTAGTTATTATTTTTTTTTAAAATACAAAACTTTCTGTGAATTTTGAATCTCCAGACAAGTCTTTGGGGAAGAATAAACATACCAATGTCAATTCCAGTACTGAGTAGCTCCCAACTCTTCTGGGAATCTGAATCTGTTAACAGAAACAGGTTCTGTCTGGCTAGTACTGGAGGATATCTCTGGATGTTAACTGAGGTTGATTTAGTTACTTAAGAATGGAACCTTTCCTGCTG